>NC_133342.1:1437700-1572700 GCF_030506205.2 Paramisgurnus dabryanus
ACTTGTATACAATACTATACAGTTGGTCTATTAGCTAGTTTATTTCTGCATCAAATTATTTTTACTGAACATGGATTGGATCTAATTAACATTCAACTGACCAACATAATAAGAGAGGCACAAATTAAGCTAAAACAAATATAATAAGACAGCATGACAACCTTCAAAGGTGGTTTTTGCTATTCAGCATTTATTTTATTAACAACATTAACTCATTTTTTACATATAATGGATTTCTTTATGCAGTTAATTAATAAACAATCGGTATCGACCTTTCTCGTGCTATTGCCGATATGCCGATGGTTTTAAATTAATCAAAAATCGGCCGATAAATATCGGCGGCTGATACATCGGTGCATCACTATTAAATATGCATATAGACTTGTGGGACCCGAAAGTGTTATGCTGCGTTCACACCAGCCGTGGTAGAGGTGTCAAGCACAAGTGATTTCAATTTTAAATCAATATGAAGATGCGTTGACGCGCATCTGGAGGTCTTGCATCACAAATGAGGCGTTTAGTGCGGTACAGTAGACGCGATTCCACCTCGTTCAAGCGTGTAGTTTGCGCGAATTGAGATTTGCCGCGGGAAACGCGCAAGTTAATTTTTTTTACTTTGGTGGAAAAACGCGCCGCATTAACCAATCAGGAGCTTGCTCTAGTAGTGACGTGATAACAGGAAGCGAGCGGAGTCACAGAAGCCCCTCACAGTCTCGATGACTAGAATTTCACGCGCGAATGAAGCGAGTAAACTCAAAATGTTTAAGTGGCAAACTAGACGCGGTAGAGGCGAATTTGATGCCTCAAATGTGGATGGTGTGAACCCACAGTTACCAGTTTTAAGCGGCTGTGGTCTGGAAAAACAAACTTGAAAATGCGCTATTTCGACACTGGCCAATCAAAATCAAGCATTCCATAGTATTGCCAAAGAAAATATCACAGAACTCACATGTAGGGATGCACAGATATGGAAATTTATGCCGATACCGATAACCGATAACTCTTTATATTTGGGGGCCGATAACCGATATATATATAGGCCGATAAATATTCATATTAATTTTACAATGAAAAACTCACAGACCGCGGACATTTTGTCTTTGCGCTTGACTAGCATACTCTTCTTGAGCCCGCAACACGTGTCATCTTCGTGCTATGTCACAGAAAGCACCAATCAAAACTCCACATGGCCAGCAATGAGCAAGTGAAGTGGTTCAACAAACCGAAATAATCCATCATTTATCGGATTTCATTTATCGGCCTTATTTTGCTATCAGACCGATAACCGATAATATTAAAAATAAGCAGTTATCGGCCGATAACGATATGTCGAAAATCCTATGCTTCATATGGCCTCACTGGCAACATAAGTTCTTCCTTCCAGTTAAAAGAACCAATCACCAGTCAATAAAGATTTTCTGGGGGAGGGGCTATGTACAAAGTTTTGTTTTGCCTGCACACATGCACGGTAGATTAAGCGATCTCAAAAGAGGTGTATTTTTAGCGCTGTTTGAGCTTAAAGACGGGGTGCATGATCTCTTAAAGCCAATGTTGACATTTGAAATCACTTAAACAAACACACCCCTAACCCAATAAAATCTGGACCTTCTTTTGATAGACAAATACGCAACCCAGGCAACGATGTTGGTTAGTAAACACATCCCTTACTGCTGATTGGCTACAAGTGTGTTTTGGTACTCTGCCCGACTCCCTTTTCCAAAGTGACCTTTCTCAAAAATTGTGCACCCTGCCTTTAAGCAACACAAATTATGGTACAGCCGATGTCAACTTTAATAGTTGGTCATTTAATTGTAATTTTAGCATGCAATTTTAGAGATATCTGTCTTTCCCCTTTCAATTAGATAGGACTTCAGTTTTGCATGACTGAAATAACTAGCCAGAGGCTTTGCAAACATGACCGCCAACTGGTGCAACTTTCCTAAATAAGGAACTGTGATATAATCTATAGGCTTCAATCAGAAAAGATAAGCAGACACATTTTAATGTACATTGGTTGCAAAAGCATTTTATGTAATTTGTTCAGCTCCTGTTGTAGAAAGTTGTGTTGGTTTACATGATATTGGTATCAGTGCATGCCAATAAAACACACATGTAAAGTATATGGTGAGAGAGAAAAGGATTTTGTGTTTGAAGCCGTATATATTTACATACTGCCAATGTAAACACCATCACACATCATGCTGTAAAACCATACTAGTGTCTAGATAAGTATGTTTCAGTTGTAGTAAATTTAATGTCATTGCTTGTAAAAAAAAGCTTCTGTAAACATTTTGGGGAAGTTACATTGCATTTTGGTTAATAGTAGCTCACAAGTCGGATGGTAGCAAGAGATAAAGGAGGTTTTCCATTTCTTTCTATCTCTCCAGGCTGGATTTTCTCTCTGTATTGACCAGCTCTGTGCATATTTTGTTATCTCCCCTCCACTCCATCGACCCATACCGGTAAATTTAGCACAGCTTGTGTATCAATGTGTCTGTGATTGGGTATTTGTATAGACTCTACTCAACCTGTGCTCCGTTAGGCAGCAAAGGATTATGGGTTTTTGTATCATGGACTTGGGTCATCAGCTTGAATTTACAACAGAAGGCCATACGCACACACATACTAAAGCAAACAGAAAGTCACACACAAAAATAAGAGGTTCAGGGTACATGTTAAGTTGAAGCCTTTAGCTGAACACTGAATGTATTTCAAATCTTCAGACAGATTAAAACAAGCCAGTTGTAATCTTAGACCCGACAGGGTTTTAAATAAACACAGATTACTAAACACACACAGATACACTAAAAAGCACAAAAAGAAAAGGATGTTTTTGTGTCGTGTGCTTCCAGGTAGAGGTAAAGTTGTGGTATTTATTATTATGCATCACGGTCTCTCTCAAAGATAGATGGTAATTCGGTTATGACAGCTTTCTCTCGAGCTCCGCTCTTCAAACTCTTAAGCTATTTCAGGTCCTCATAAGGTTAAGAGGATTTTCTCCGCAGCCACTGAATCAATCTCTACATTTCCCCAGACGATCGTGTGTTGGCAGTAATGGGAATTCAACAGGCACCAGTGGGAAGTGGGATTTGCACCAAGCTCTACAAGAGTTTAGCTGCATAGGGCGAGCGCCCCCTGGTGGCTGCTTTTCATTTGTTATGAAATAAAGTTTTATGCTAGTATTAAAGGAATGCATTATGTTAAACAAAGATTAACTATTAAGACACAATACAATGTTTTGATGACCTGGGCAGCATAGTATTAAATTTTCCCCTACCATTTATTTGAGATTTTCAATGTTTTAACCAATTTTCTGTTCTTTGGAGCATAAAGGTCCTATTCTTTCTGTGTTTTTGAAGCTTTGATTGTGTTTACAGTGCTCAATTTAACATGTGTTCATGTTTTACATGTAAAAAACGTGGTATTTTTTACACAATTTGCTTATCTGTGTAGCGCTGTTTTCACTGTCCTAAAAACGGGCCGATGTCTTCCTTGTTCTATGAAGTCCTTCCTTCAGAAATACGTGACGAGTTCTGATTGTGTAGTTTGTTTAGTGTGTTGCGATTCGATAGCAGCTTAGCTTAGCAGAGCCGTTTGAGGCAAAGCTGGCAACTGACGTATTCCTGTGGGCGGAGTTTAGTCAAAAACTGTTTTATTGACGTCATTCAATCAGGAAGTAGAGGGCTGTAGTCCAAACCAATCGTTCACTGTAGGCTTTGAAAGGGGAATTCTGTTAAAGAAAATATATCGCCTGGCAGTGAACTTTGAGCTTTATCATTTTGCAGGTATTATTTATGCGCTAACAGCATCATTACACACTAACTAAAGTTTGAAAAATGGGATCATGAAGAACGAAACCTTTTAAAGGGATAGTTCAGCCAAAAATGAAACTTACCCCATGATTTACTCACCCTGATGGCATCCTTAATGTATATGATTATCTTTTTTCAGACTAACGCAATCAGAGTTATATTAGAAAATGTCCTGGCTATTCCAAGGATTTATAATGATAGTAAATTGTGCTTTTGATTTGAAGCCCAAAAAAGTCGACTCATCCTTCACAGAAGTAATCAACATGGCTCCAGTAGGTTAATAAAGACACTTTGAGGGCAATTTTTGTGATTTTTTTATATGAAAAATAGCAACATTTAAGTATTAACAAAATAAAATAATTATAAATAAACATCTTCTGGTAACGACTGACGCTTGTTCACAAGAGAGTGCACTTTTGGCGTATGATTCAGGACGTACACTCTAAAAAAACAAACGGTGCTATATAGCACCAAAACAATTGCTTTGGATCGTAACGATAGAAGAACCATTTTAGTGCCATATAGCACCGGTGAAGAACCAGTGAAGCACCAGTGAAGCACCAGTGAAGCACCAGTGTAGAACCATATAGGGGCCATATAGCACCACATATGGTTCTACATAGCACTATATGGTTCTACACAGGTGCTTCACTGGTGCTTCACTGGTGCTTCACTGGTTCTTCACCGGTGCTATATGGCACTAAAAATGGTTCTTCTATCGTTACGATCCAAAGCAACTGTTTTGGTGCTATATAGCACCGTTTGTTTTTTAGAGTGTAGCGTCTCATCTTTCTTGTCTCATCTCCACTATGTATCGTAGGCAACATCCTACGCCATACGCTGGAAACTCTCATAAACGCACGCCAGTCGTATCCGGAAGCTAGTTAATTTAGTTTGTAAAGTTTTAAATGTTGATATTTTTCTTACAAAATCACATCGGTTACTTTCAGAAGGCCTTTATTAATTCCCTGAAGCCTTGTGGATTACTTCTGTGAAGGATGGATGAACTTTTTTTACCTTTAAATTAGGGCTGCACGATTTGGGTAATTTTTCCCATTGCTGTTATCAGAGGTGTATAATACTTAAGTATTTTAGTTACATTTTCCAAGCATCTGTGCTTTATCAGAGTGTTTGTCTTGGGAAAAAAATACTTTTCTTTACAAAAAAATGTTCACAACATTCTAAAGCATAGAATCATACTGTGTATTCATTATATATTGCATATTAAAATTGATTTAATGCCTAATTACATAAAAATTGTGTACTTTTACTTTCTTGAGTAAAAGTACGAATTTTTTTTACTTAAGTAAAAGTACAAAAAATTACTAGATGTTTAATGTACTTAAATATTAAATATAAACCAAAAACTTGAAATTATGAAAAGTATAGTGGAGTAAAAATTATGATAATGTGTTTTGGAATGTATGTTCTCCAAAGAAAAACACTTATAAAATACGAGTAAATGAAAATTGACTTTTACAGGACTCCAGACTAACTTTTTTCACTAGGAGCAAAGTGGCCCCCAACTGAAAATTTTAGGGGCGCAACCAAAAAATTTAGGGGCACACACCAAAAATCAACGCGCTTACCAAATATTCACATTACTATTATTTTGCCACTGTGTTACTAATAAATACTTTAATAACAGATGCAGAAAGTACAATGTGCTGTTTCAAATTCAGTGTCACATCACAAAAAATGTCAAATTTACTGGTCGCACATGTGCGACTGGATGTAAAATTCAGTGGCACACTCTCAAATTTTGGTGGCAAAATGCTACCATTTGGTGGCAGTCTGGAGCCCTGCTTTTATGCAGAAAGTACAAATACTTAAGTACTATACAACTCTTATTGATGCTAATATTGGGATGTGCGGTTGCGATTATAATAAATGGTATCATGAGTCAACTTGATAGGTTTTAAGGAAAATCCACACACATTTTAGTGATAATGCTAAAATGTGTATTTGTAAAACTAGAAATGTTTTCGTGATGTAGCAACTGCTTAGTGGCAGTAATCCTAAATCCAAAATACCACCATACAACAGATGTAGAGTTTTTTTTTTTAGCTACCAGATCACTGTCAACCTCCTCTGCATCCATCTTCGCTCTGGTCCGCGCTGTGCACACACAAGTGACGACGCACGCCACACACGCTTTTCTTTCTTTTTTTAAACAGCAAGGAAAATCATCAAACTGTTATCAGTAAGTTTGTGTTAACAAGTCCACACATTTATTTATTGAATATAATTGCAACATTTTGCTGTCATATAATCGCAAAGTCTGACATCGCGATTGCGATGCAATTAATTGTGCAGCACTACTTTAAATCAGTAGCGCCATTTACTATCATTAAAAAGCTTGTAACAGCCAGGGCATTTTCTAAAAAAACACATATTGTGTTTGTCTGCAAATAAATATATAAAATTCGTATAGATCGAGGATACCTTAAGGGTAAGTAAATCATGGGGTAATTTTCATTTTCGGATGAACTATCCCTTTAAAAGCAACTTGAAAGCAAAACTAGCCATGTTTATTAGGTTGGGAATCTTCAGGGACAAAGAAATACTATATTAAATCAATATCTGGGACACCGTTCGATAATACCGTAATTCTATATAATAGAATACATAATGTTGTTTAGTCTGTTAATATATGATATTGTTTTCTTCGCAAGAATTTCAGGATAATAGTACTATGAGGTAAAATATTGAAGTATTTATATCAGATCAAGTACAAACAAATTAACAAATATTTATATTATCCTTCATCAGAATGATAGTAATCTTTATCTACTGATATAAAAAATTGTTTCACACATTAAAATATATGCATATTTATATATATTAAAAGAATAAGCAGTCTAGTTTTTGTCTAAAAACACTTACATGCCATCTCACTGACACATAGTTGGGTGGAACTTTCTGTCTTATCTGTAATTGGTTCGTCTACCTGCCAATCACAGTGGAGGGTGAGTCTATGTGCAGGTATTCACCTCAGGTGTGCCTGAGTTTCAGACCAGGCTTGGGATAGGAGGCAAGAAAGGTCACTGTTTGGACCAGGTTGGAGGTTCTTGGGGTGTAAAGAAGACCCCGAAGGTCAGAGGTCATGATGAGGAGGTACAGACAGGTGCCGCTCTCAGAAGCCGACGGAACTTTCAGATATAGACACACCTGGGAGAGGAGATCTTTCTTCATCAGGCTTGGTATCTGTGTGCGCTTTTGTTTCTGAGAGATCCTGTAGAGATGATTAATATAAGCCTGTCGAACTTCCAGTCATTATGACATTTTTGCTGTATTTGTCAGCTGCTGTAGAGCTCGCTCCCCCTCTTTGTCTGTCTCCTGCTTGCAGCATCTCTCTTTTTCCATCTTTCTAAAGGTGGATCAGGTGTTTCAGCTGATAATGGCGGCTTCTTTTCCACATCTCACTTTACAATTCCTGCACACACACACACACACACACACACACTTGCTGTTTGGCATATACACACGCATGCACGAGCAGTCCTAATTTGCTATGCATGTTGATGTGTTTCAATGAGCAATTTTAGCTCTAGCTGGTGAAAGACTGTTGAAGATGTGTGTGTGTGTGTGTGCCGGTGTGTGTCTGTTTGTTGAGATGTGTGTTCACTGCTCTCAGATTTCTTCTTTGACTTTTTTTAATAATTAAACAGCCCTTTAAACCGTGTGGCGTCACACACACTTGCTCTTTGCATTGTGCTTTTCATGAGTACAATCACACCCCTCATTCTGACAGCTCATTTTAAAGTCATGCATTATGTCGATAATAAAGTTCTTATTGGTTTCCGTGAGTGATGTATGAATATAGTGGAGGAATGCTTATGTTTTTATGTATTTGCAATATGTAGTTAGACGCATTCATCTGATTCAGTGCACAAACTCCCGATAGGCCATTTCTGTATTCTAAAGAAAATGTGCAAAACGTTGATAAAAAAATGGAGCTTGTGTGTGTATTGTTTATGTGTAAAAGTACTTAATTCTCGTTGCAGGTGTTTGTGGATGCTGCGGTCCTCTCCGACCGCGCTACAAGCGGTTGGTGGACAACATTTTCCCAGAGGACCCCAAGGTAACACCGCAAGCAAAATTTGATTTGCATTTTTAGAGAATATAATGAATTTCGATTAATTTTCCTACCATGGGAAATTTGTGTTTTTCAAGTTTTGGGCATAAATAATGAACAATTATAATTTTTTTTTATTTTGAAATGCATTTAAATGCAGATTGCTGAAATGTATTTACATTTATGAAATTATTCAAATGAATTATTTTATTAAAATTACATGACTTTTATACAATTTACTCATGTTTTGGTTTTAAAACTGATACAAATGGGAAACAGCACCTCCGACACAATCTCATGGCAAATTTGAACTATTTTACAAGGTGGCCAATTTGATTGAATTCATACATAATATCTCATTTATGTTTTAGTGTGATCTGCTCCTACACCAGGGACTCTTTGGTTTGGGGATGGGGCTTCGCTTCATTGACTTCAATTATGCTTAATAAGCTGATAACATGTAAGGTCATGCAAACGCGTAAAACAGATTTCTTGTATCGGGGAAAGGTTATAAATGGCTAAAGCAAAATCCAATCTGCACAGATTTCTGCCCATTACCCTGATTTTCTGTTGCATGTAAATGCCTTAATTAGCTTTCTTACAGTTTTGTTCATGTCTTCCCGTGCAAAAGATAAATGTCGCAAATTGTCAAGTCCTCGCACAGACATACTTTAAAACTTCATCTCTGGGATGAAAGAGGAAAATAAAACGTGCAGAAGGATTTAAAACCAAACCTAAAACCAAAGTAATAAAAAATTTCAAAATAAAAATAATTTTTTTTTACAAATTTTATTTACAGATTCCTTTTCAAGATTTCCTTGCCTCGAGATTGTATTGAGAATGAAATGTCAGATCATCAATTGCATTTTATTTTTCTAAATTTGGCAGGAAAATTAAATAATTTAATGTTTGAATTTTTATTTTAGCATTTAATTTTCTAATTTGGGACATATTTTGCCATTTAATTTTTTACTTTATCATTTATTGGCTGAAAAAAACGACGCCACTGCCTGCAACAAATCTCCAAATCCCTTGAAAATGCCGTTTTCTGCATATCTGGTTTATTGATTTACATGTAAACGTATGGTTTGTAAACAGGTTTCTATAATTAGCATATATTTTTAAAGATAAAAGACAATTGTTTCCTTCTTATATAAACCTTGTGCATGCAAAAGACACCTGAAAAACAAGCTGTTACAGTTGTGATGTACACCCCCAACATTAAATTACACATTAAATTAATTACAATGTGGTTACAATGCTAAAAACAAAATTATGACTGCTGAGTTAGCGCTATATGCTAGTTAATGCTATATGCTAGTGTTTTTTGACTGAGGTTCTACTATTGACGTTACAGTTACCTTTTGCAGGTCGATACTGAAAAAACACAAATAAACTTAACACTCAGAAACATCCATTAACAATTTTCGAACAATTGGTTGTTCCTCAAAATCTGTATCTTCGTCTGATACAGGCTCAAACATACAATGTCTGTTTGCATTGTGAGCTACTGATATGAGCCGCACTGTGACCATTTTATTTTAGGGAAAAATTCTAGGAACGGCCAATCAGAGCAGAGCTCAACATTATTATTCATGACCCTTCCAAATAAGGTAATAATAGACCATTTAATGCTAGGGACAAATTCTAGGTACAGCCATTTAGAGCAGAGCTCGACATTATTATTCATGACCCTTCCAAATAAGGTAATAATAGACCATTTCATTCTATGGACAAATTCTAGGAACAGCCAATCAGAGCAGAGCTCAACGTTATTATTCATGACTAGGTATGCACGATAGGATTTTTTTGGGCCGAAACCGATACAGATTTAAACAGACAACTTCTGGCCGATGCCGATACCCATATTAAACACTTGTATACAATACTATACAGTTGGTCTATTAGCTAGTTTATTTATGCTTCAAATTATTTTTACTGAACATGGATTGGATCTTATTAACATTCAACTGACCAACACAATAAGAGAGGCACAAATTAGGCTAAAACAAATATAATAAGACAGCATGACAACCTTCAAAAGTGTTTTTTGCTATTCAGCATTTATTTTATTAACAACATGACCTAATTTCTTTTTTTTTTTTACATATAATGGATTTCTTTATGCAGTTAATTAATAAACAATCGGTATCTGCCTTTCTCGTGCTATTGCCGATATGGCGATTGTTTCAAATTCATCAAAAATCGGCCGATAAATATCGGCGGCCGATACATCGGTGCATCACTATTCATGACCCTTCCAAAAAAGGTAATAATAGTCCATTTCATTCTAGGAAAAAAATTCTAGGAACAGCCAATCAGAGCAGAGCTCAACATTATTCATGACCCTTCCAAATAAGGTAATAATAGACAATTTCATTTTATGGACAAATTCTAGGAACAACCAATCAGAGCAGAGCTCAACGTTATTATTGATGACCCTTCCAAATAAGGTAATAATAGTCCATTTCATTCTAGGGACAAATTCTAGGAACGGCCAATCAGAGCAGAGCTTAACATTATTATTCATGACCTTTCCAAATAAGGTAGTAATAGTCCATTTCATTCTAGGGAAAAAATTCTAGGAACAGCCAATCAGAGCAGAGCTCAACATTATTATTCATGACCCTTCCAAATAAGGTAATAATAGTCCATTTCATTCTAGGAACAAATTCTAGGAACGGACAATCAGAGCAGAGCTCGACATTATTATTCATGACCCTTCCAAATAAGGTAATAATAGACCATTTCATTCTATGGACAAATTCTAGGAACAGCCAATCAGAGCAGAGCTCAACGTTATTATTCATGACTAGGTATGCACCGATAGGATTTTTTTGGGCCGATACCGATACAGATTTAAACAGACAACTTCTGGCCGATGCCGATACCGATATTAAACACTTGTATACAATACTATACAGTTGGTCTATTAGCTAGTTTATTTATGCTTCAAATGATTTTTACTGAACATGAATTGGATCTAATTAACATTCAACTGACCAACACAATAAGAGAGGCACAAATTAGGTTAAAACAAATATAATAAGACAGCATGACAACCTTCAAAAGTGTTTTTTGCTATTCAGCATTTATTTTATTAACAACATGACCTAATTTCTTTTTTTTTTTACATATAATGGATTACCGATTCTAAACAATCGGTATCGGCCTTTCTCGTGCTATTGCCGATATGCCGATTGTTTCAAATTCATCAAAAATCGGCCGATAAATATCGGCGGCCGATACATCGGTGCATCACTACTCATGACCCTTCCAAAAAAGGTAATAATAGTCCATTTCATTCTAGGGAAAAAATTCTAGGAACAGCCAATCAGAGCAGAGCTCAACATTATTATTCATGACCCTTCCAAATAAGGTAATAATAGTCCATTTCATTCTAGGGACAAATTCTAGGAACGGCCAATCAGAGCAGAGCTTAACATTATTATTCATGACCTTTCCAAATAAGGTAGTAATAGTCCATTTCATTCTAGGGAAAAAATTCTAGGAACAGCCAATCAGAGCAGAGCTCGACATTATTATTCATGACCCTTCCAAATAAGGTAATAATAGACCATTTCATTATAGGGAAAAAATTCTAGGAACAGCCAATCAGAGCAGAGCTCAACATTATTATTCATGACCCTTCCAAATAAGGTAATAATAGACCATTTCATTCTAGGGACAAATTCTAGGAACAGCCAATCAGAGCAGAGCTCAACATTATTATTCATGACCCTTCCAAATAAGGTATTTCATTCTAGGGACAACTTCTAGGGTTATAAATGAACATGTACAACAATTGCTAGGTAATTTTTGCACTTAATAAAGTCACATACTTTCTATGTAGATATCAGAGAACAATTTAACATCTTTGGTACCTTTAATCAATTTTTATACAATTCACCTCGTACAAAATTATACGAATGAGCCACCTCGTAAAATACAAATTCCCATGAGATCAGACTGGCACCTCCTGGTAATCGAACAAGCAAGTAAACACAGTAGATTTCAGTAAATCTCATAGATATTTAAGGTGGTGACACACACTTCAATTAAAAGTGTTCCCTTTGCTTCTTTAAATACCATCTTCATATCAGATTTCATACAGTCAAATTCAATTGAAGTTCAAATGCTCTGAACAAAATGTATTCTTATCAGCTAAGAGAGCTGCTGAAGTAAATGCCACGGCATAATAAGAGAGCTGCTGCATATGCCATAAATCTAAATTTAAAGCACAGTTGACTAGCACCAGTCGTTCTCATTCATATTGCTGAAAAGAAACGCCTTTGCATTGTTGTATGAGTTATTACATTTAATGATGACCTTTGACCTTCTGGACAGTTCTTGATGATGTGAAATAAGCAGACAGGCACACACAGGGATAGTTCTTCACCTTGCTGTTACTTCGCATTAAATTACCATTCAACTCGGGTGATTAGAAAGACACACACACTGTTATTTTCACCGAAGGGTAACTGTGAGTAATGTTCTCATGGGTGGTGGGTGTGACAGTTTCTTTCCACTGAAACACACGCAGATTCCCCACGGTTATGTTATGTACTGTAGTTAAAATCTTGTTAAGTTGATTATCACTTTGAGAGCCTCAGGATTTCTCTGGGAATTCTGGATGCAAATGATTTTTTTAATGATGTCTAAAAGCAGAAATAACACTTTGTCCGAAATATTGACCTGTGCATGTCATTTACCCGAGATACTCAACTTGGCAACCATCATCATCACAGTAATTTATATCCACTGTGGCTCTTCTCAGGATGGACTGGTGAAATCCGATATGGAAAAGTTGACGTTTTATGCCGTCTCGGCTCCAGAGAAACTGGACCGCATTGGCGCATACCTCGCAGAACGTCTCAGCAGAGATGTTGTTCGACATCGCTACGGGTACGAAATGCTTTACTCTCACTAAAACAGTATTTTAGTGCATTCAATGTATGCATTTTATCTGTATGTGTATTCCCTGGAAATCAGACCATGAGCTTTGCACTGCTAAAGCAGTGGTTTACCAAACCAAATAAACTACAGAAATACATGATTTTGCTAATGCTGTGTGCGTTATTGCCTGTATAGTTCAGTTTACTTGACTGGAAATCCTCCGATCTGATATATCGGTGTGTGTGTAGGTATGTGGTTATAGCGATGGAGGCCTTGGATCAGCTGTTGATGGCTTGTCATTCTCAGAGCATCAAGCCCTTTGTGGAAAGCTTCTTGCACATGGTGGCCAAATTGCTGGAGTCCAGAGAGCCAGATTTACAAGTGCTGGGCACCAATTCAGTAAGTGTGTGTGTTTGTTTGTGTTATCTAATCAAAGGATGCAGTCACAAGTCTCAGCAGCAGGCGAAGGAGGAAAAGGGAGAGATAAAGTTAGATGACAAATGGCTTTGAGTCTTTTTGTCATCTGTGGGGTTGCTTTTTTGGCACACAAAACAAATTATATTTCTGTTTTTTTATAAATGCACGGATATGAAGTTTCTTAGCTGAGAACAACAAAAAAACGGCAGCTTGTGGGTAAAAGCGCTCATTTTTACATTTTGCGTTTTAACCATTTCATCGGAAGTGGATTAATCAGTCCTTCCAGAAAAATGCAAAGGTTTTTTGTGATTGTTGCGGGCAAAAATCCTTGATCTTGCGGCACGTTTTCTTAAATAATGCGTTTTAATATTTGGGATATTTATACAATTTAATACTTGCAAAAACTGTGGGAACATGCAAAAACTGTGGGGGTGTAATTAGGTCACTTTATAACGTTCCCATGGCAACGGGGCATGGCTGCGCTTGTGTGAAGTAAATGCAACATTTTTCTGCAAATCTGCAATTTATGCGGCGAAAGTGAGGCTTATTTAAAAAAAATGACTTAGACTTTGGCTAATTATGCATTGAATCATGCGATTGCATAATCGTGTTTTTCTGGAGGGACTGATTAATATAACATTTACTTAAAACAAAATGTTTTTTGTTTTAAAGCTCAGAATCTGGAAATTGTAGTGCACATAACTACTTGACTACTGTTTTAATTTAGTTATAATGTAGCAGTGGTAAGTTTTATTATTTATGAAGTCTAATCCTTATAGGAATCCGTCAAAAGTCATACAGCCCAGTTAGTCACTTATTATGGAAAGCTCTCACCTGTTATAAAATAACAAGAACATAAGTATGTTTTGTAAATGGCCATTCAGCCTTACACATATGTTGTTGTTTTTTGCACATTTATGAAACATGGAAGAGGCCATATGGTTACATAAAATGATTAAACTGCAAAGATAATTATATTAACAAGTTTGACTGAATGACTCATCAGCACCTTTTTGAAAACTTTGAACTAAGCTAGCATGTACAGGACAGTCAGTCATAACAGAGATCAGTTACAATATACATTTGTTTTAAAGTGCACCTATTATGCAAAATCCACTTAAAAAAGACGCTAACCTAGGTGTTTTCAGCAATATAAAAATAGTCTCTGGTATCCCCAGAGTGTGTCTGTAAAGTTTCAGCTCAAAATACACCACAGATCTTTCATTATACGATGTTGAACATGCCCATTTCTGGCTGCAATGAAAAATGCATTGTTTTTGTGTGTGTCTCTTTAAATACAAAGAAAGCTTCTGTTCCCCTCCCTTTATGCAAAGTAGGGGGTAGAGCGCTTACACTTACGCTGGCAGAAGGTTGAACAACGCGCTCATAAGACGGAGTCTGTAAGCGGTTATGGTTTGGGCATAATCAGTGTGACATCACATTGATAGGGGATCCCCAACAGCCTGTTTTATGTGACTGTTGTGGTTAAAAAGGAGATTACACAAAGAAGAAAAGATGGATTTGTATAATTACAGGATGTTTCTGCACACACACTGCCGACTCATTTTCTGCTAGAAACACATTTAAAAGTGCATTTTCCAGGTTAGGGGGGCTTTAAGAAGGTGTCTGCAGTTGAGCACAACCACCCTACAATGAAAGAATCAACACACTCCTTTTTATATCCCCATTAAACCAAAGCATGTCATTTCAATTCTCTTGTTAATGTGACATCACACTGATAAGCCACTAACTTACAGTCCTGCATTACCATAGTTTCCGCCCTCAGTGAGTTGTATGCTGTCCGACTTACTTCAATACTGAGATACTATTGTCTCAGACTGTTTTCACAGAAATCAGACCTATTTTAACTGAAAGCACTCACTTTCTGTTGGTAAGGGAGTGAGGAGCAGTAGCTTACTTGCATTTGAAGGTGCAGAGACGAAAACGGTTCGTTTTTCCTCTCAACCACAAAGGGACATGCTATAATAAATGATCTGTGGGGTATTTTGAGCTAAACCTTTACAGACACATTCTAGGCACACCTGAGATTTTTATATAACATCATGTAAAAATGGGCATAATAGGTGTCCTTTAACTCTTTCACCGCCAGCGTTTTAAAAAAAAGTTGCCAGCCACCGCCAGTGTTTTTCATGATTTTCACCAAAGTTTAATGCCTTCCAGAAAATGTTCTTCTTTTAATATATAAACATACAATATACCAAATGAAAGAACAGACCCTACCAATACTTCCTGGTTTAAAAAGTTGCGGAAGGGCGCCACCTGCTGGATTATAGCAGTATTGCGGAAAGACGGAAAATCTCGTCATTGGCGGGGAAGCGTTTTAATTGACGAGATATCTCTTCAATGGCGGTGAAAGAGTTAATGAAACAGTAGCACAAACAGCCTGTTTAATTCTTATAGTTTCAGAAAGGATTAAACTTCCTCAAGATTATATTTGTTGGACTTAAATAATAAACTGAAATATATATCACTTTTACATGAGCCCTTTAAACAGTTGTAAATACGCAAGACCGTTCAGGCCAAGAAAGACTCACAAACACATTTATATTAGCAGATTTGGCACACAAGTTTTCACTTTTACTCCGTTAATGAGATGTCACACTTCACTGGCTGATATAAGTTACTTCCTCTGTGCAGACGGGGGGAATATCGCCTTCGCATCTCTGCATGGGTGTGTTTTCGAGTCTTTGTATGTGTGAGACAGAAAGCGATTGGGCGTGATTGTCTATGTTTGTCTAACATTGGTGCGTCTTTAAATCCTAGTTTGTGAAGTTTGCAAACATTGAGGAGGACACGCCCTCTTACCACCGGAGATACGACTTTTTCGTCTCGCAGTTCAGTGCCATGTGCCACTCCACACATGAGGACCCCGAAACTCGCAGAAGGTGCGTTTCTGATTATAATATACATGTCATGTTGGGCACCTATTGTTATAAGCGTGATTATATAATTGCAGGTACATTTGGTGTCTTAAAATCATGATTTCCTGATGTCTGATTTGTTCGGTGTCAAACTCTTGTTTTGTTACAAAAACATTGACAAACTTTGCCAACGTGTTTATTTCAAAAGTTAACACATTCGATTCGACGGTGTAATGAGTTTTCGGTTTGTTTCCTGCTGTAGGATCCGTGTGGCAGGAATTAAGGGTCTTCAGGGTGTCGTGAGAAAGACCGTTAATGATGAACTTCAGGCCATCATCTGGGAACCTCAGCACATGGATAAACTCATCCCCTCCATGCTGTTCAACATGCAAGATAATGAGGACTCGGAGAGGTACCTAAATAATCACTGAAATATTTCCTGCTAGGTGATATCTGCTGCTCAATTCATCCTTGATGCATTTTCTTCTGAACCGAGCCCAGAATAACACCACCAAACACGACGAGAGAGATTGGAGATTTTTTATGATAAGAGACGAGTGAAGGTCTATGTGTAGAGGACAATCAAGGATATCTGATTTCTTTAAGGAGGCCTGAGAATAAAGTGTGAATGTGTGTCAGATAAGGGGGCACTGCGTGCACAGAATATTTAAGTATAATTGGCTGTTTGTGTTTGTCAGTTTGGAAACATCAATTGTTCCTCTCCGCCTTATAATCAGGAGATGAAATACGATCGGGTGCATCGATCTGTTATTAAGGTAGAAGACAAAATCCTTGCCTTTTTTTTGATTGACGTTTAAGCCAGTCCGGAATGACACTTGACCTGTAAATGTCACTGCGGACACTCCTTTTAGCATTTTATAATACGTCTGTGGTATTTTCTCTACCAACAGGAATTGTTTCGGAATAGTGAAAGCTTGGTATAAGCACTTCTTATATTATTACCTCCTTATGACAAATCGCTTTGTAAGTCGCTTTGGATAAAAGCACCTGCTAAATGCATTCCTTCACGGCCCCCCAAAGAAAATTTAACATTTTAATTAAACAAAACATATTAAGTTATACAAAGTAGTGCTGTTGGTTAGTAGCCTTATTTTGTTTATGTGTAATTACACAGAATTCATAATAAATGAATATATTTTATAAAATGTCATAAAACTAGGGCCCCCCTGGCACCATCTCGCGGCCCCCCTGGGGGCCCCGGACCCCAGTTTGAGAACCACTGTGCTAAATAGTGGTCGACCGATATGTTTTTATTTTTTTACGACCGATGCCGACATGAAGAAAGCAATAAGGCTGATATAAGGCTGATATTTAAAATATATCAGAATAGTATCTGAAAAAACATACAAAGAATAAGTTAAATTAATTAACATTTATTTTGCATATTTATGCAATATTCTCTTAATTTAAAAAACTTGTAATGAGGTACAAATTGTAATGAGGTTAAATAATTACTGCTTAATTTAATATAAAATGTATAATTTATTACAAAAACAGTATTTAATTCCTTAATATCAACAAATAAATTAAGTTAAGTTACTTTACTGATTAAGAGGTTGTTTCACTTTTTAAAGTTAAAAATACCAAAAGTTAAAGACTAAAAAAGATTTGTGTCCATCACGTTAAGAAGCAAATGATGAATAGTTATCTCACCGTCTTTTAGTAGCTGGCTGTGTGTTTGACTTTGTTCAACTCCGCATGATCCGGTCAGCGTGTAGCACAGGGCTTCTGCTGGATTGATTTGAAAGCATTTGAAGCAGGTTGCTTTCGCGTTGCTCTGGTGACGTACGCAACTGGTCTGTGGGTTGCTGTGTGGGCTTCTGTACTTATCTTGGAACACGATTCTAATGCGCTAACGTGACCCAACCAGAGAATCTGTCGGCCAAACGTCCCCTTCCTGATTTGTTATTTTTTGCATGTTTGTCACACTTTAATGTTTCAGATCACCAAGCAAATTTAAATATTAATCAAAGATAACACAAGTAAACACAACATGCCGTTTTTAAATGAAGGTTTTAATAATGAAATGAAAACAATACACAAACACAAATGCCCCCTGTGTGGAAAATGTGCTTGCACCTAAACCTAATAACTGGTTGGGCCACCCTTAGCAGCAACAACTGCATTCAAGTGTTTGCGATAACTTGCAATGAGTCTGTTACAGCGCTGTAGAGGAATTTTGGTCCACTCATCTTTGCAGAATTGTTGTTATTCAGCCACATTGGAGGGTTTACGAGCATAAACCGCCTTTTTAAGCATTTCAATAGGATTGAGGTCAGGACTTTGACTAGGCTACTCCAAACTCTTCATTTTGATTTTCTTCAGCCATTCAGAGGTGGACTTGCTGGTGTGTTTTGAATCATTGTCCTGCTGGAGAACCCAAGTTCGCTTCAGCTTGAGATCACAAACAGATGGCCGGACATTGTCCTTCAGGATTTTTAGTAGACAGCAGAATTCATGGTTCCGTTTATAGCAAGCAGCAAAACAAGCACTTTTTCACACAGGACCATGTAGGTTTGGATTTTGTTTTCCCTTCATAATAAAAACATTCATTTAAAAATTGCATGTTGTGCTTACAGTGTTATCTTTGATTAATATTTAAATTTGTTTCATTTCTCTCTCTTATTTTTATATATCACTAATCACTTTACCTGTAAAAATGAGATAATGACACTGACCGAATTTTCTCGGCCTGTATTATATATTCATTAAATACATTCACTTCAAATCCGCTAATTCCCACCTCAGGCCTTTCAAGCCCTTTTTACACAGACATTCCGGAAAATACACGGAAAATGCATCCTGGATCGTTCGATTTTTTTTTTTTTTTTTTTCATTCACACTGCCATGATTTGCCAGCATCTGCAAGGTCCCGGAAAGACACATGACCTGTTTAAAGTCCTGCACTATCTTCTACGCAGCGTCTGAAGTTTGCATATTATTTATGCATATTATTTCTCTCTCCAGAAACAACTTGCGTGCATTTTGGTTTATGATAAAACTATAAAGGAGCATGTGACGCCGTTCTATGCTGGTGAATGATGTCAGCTTCAGAGTGGATATTTGACGAGCTCCCTGATCTCTGCTTTAACCCAGTTTTCAGACATTTCTCATCGTGATTGTTAATATGCATTTAAAACCCCCGTTTTGAGGAGCTAAACGATATATCTTGTTGGGATGATGAATTTTTCTCTATTATAAGCTCAAATGAGCACGTGACGCGATATTCTTTTATTCTGCTGAATGATCTCCACTTCAGCGCCGTAAGTGACGAGCTAACTTACCTGATATCTGCTTCAGTCCAGTTTGCTGACATTTCTCATCGTGAATGTTGATCTGCATGTAAATCCCTCATTTTAAAGAGTTGAACCAACTTCATGTTGCCATGACATGCACGTACGGTACTCACTGCGGTGTGCGCGTCATTGTTTATGAGTCTCAGAATATTTATCCGTTTCATGTCTAGTTTGTGACATTTCTCATCATGAATGTTGATATGCATGTAAATCACTCATTTTAAAGAGCTGAACCATACGTTTTGTATCATCACTACGACACGCCCATTACGGCATTGTTTCGGCTTCTTGTTCACACAGAGGGTTTTCCGTGTATCTGACTAGGTCCTCTTTCCGGCAACAATCCCAGAAGATTTACGGGACGTGTTTGCATTCACACAGAAGCTTGTCTGGCAATTTTATGGGTATTTTCTGGGACCAAAGGTCTGTGTGAATGGGGTTTCAGAAATACCGCTTTGCTAGCAAAGTTTGTTTGTTATCTCACCGTCATCATCTTAGGACTTAGTCATCTAATTGCAAAGAAGATGAATTGGATGAAAGACGGCGTGATAATTATCATGATGATAAATAACAAATCTTTACTCCTGTCAAATTTAAAGGCAGATTTTTGCTCCTGGATGAAAATTGTAAAAACCAGACAGTTAATAATGGTTTTAAACTACTTTTTATTCAGAACATGACAAATACAAATACTAAAATCTTGTTTTAATGCATCTGTATTAAATGTAAATCTATTTGTTATTAAATCAACACATTTCTGACACAAAAGCAGCAGACTACTGTCACTAAGACCCAAGACAGACTGCTTTAAGTTTCAATATACTGAGTAACAGCTGTTTATGTTCACTTAAACAAGAAAGAAAACTTAGTTCAGTGATCACGCGTGTGTTATACATATACGAGCTATACATGCTGATAAATGAATGTCAAGAGCGTCACGTTGCAGTGGGAGCGCACATACGCAAACACTATATTCACTGCAGTGGTGGATCTGCTGCTTTTTCTCAGTTTCCTGAATTTGTGAATGTCCTGTAAATATACTTTTAAAGCTGTGCGGACGTGTGCGTGCGCAAGGCGGACGCTGAATGAAAGTACAGTATACTGCACGCACCTGTGTCTGCTGTGTTTGACGAACTCTGTTTGCGTGTCCAACATTACACACAAGAAAATGTTTCCATCCATTTGGATTCTGTGATTCCGTCCGCGTTATCCGCATCGCGAAAATCATAGGTCTCTACTAATAAATGAATAACTTGCCTCATCTTCCACTCCTTCAAGTCTAACTGACACTGTGATTGTAAACCAAGAGCGCGTGCCGCATCCGGAAGTGCTCACGCAACATTATGCACAGTGCGTAAACATTATCGATCACTTATCGAACTGAAATTATCGTTATCGAATTATCGCCCAGCACTACGTGCATCACATTCAAACTTCGGCACGGTGTACATTTTAGGACATCCCTAGACCTCAGCATCAGTATCGGGTAAAACGGCATCGTGCCTTAGACGGTAAGACGTCAGTTCTCAGCAAAACATGGTCAGGGCTAAAGCCTCGCACATCAGACATCGGGCACAACGGCCTCGGACTAAAAGACATCAGGTGAAACGGCGTCAGTACTTACGCTGAGGTCTGAGGATGTCCTAAAATGTACACCGTACTTTGGTCCCTTGTGATTACTTGGACCTGAATACAGCCCGAATGCACAGCAAAAAATTGTCTTGTTTTCAGTAGAAATATCTAAAAATTCTTAAATTAAGATGCTTTTTCTTGATGAGCAAAATGACCCAAGAAAATAAGTCTAGTTTTAAGACAAAAAATATTAAATTTATGTGAATTTGTGCTTAAAACAAGCAAAATGGGGTGAGAAAAAAATCTAAAAAATAAGATTTATTTTTTCTTAAACACTTAATTTAAGCAACATTTTCTCACCCCATTGGCTATTTTTTTTCTCACCCCATTGTTTTAAGCACAAATTCACTTAAAGGAACAGTATGTAGGATTGTGGCCAAAACTGGTATTGCAATAACAAAACTTGTGGCTAAAACTGGTACTGCAATCACCCAACTGGTGGCCAATACACAACATGACAACATAAACATCAGTTGAGGGCTGCAACTCCACTTTTTAAATGACAATATTTTGGCCACACCATTGTTGTCAGTGATGTAAATATTTGAAATAAAGATGATTTCTTAATGTCTAGTGACCATTTTATGATTAATTGATATACATTTCTTACATACTGTTCCTTTAAATTGTATAGTTTTTGTCTACAAAAAGGTCATTCTTAGGTCATTTTGCTCATCAAGAAAATGCATCTCAATTTAAGAATTTTTAGATATTTCTACTGAAAACAAGACAAAACTACTAAGTAAGAAAGAAATTTTTTGCAGTGTGTGGCAGTCACATGGATCACAGCGTGTTGTTCAGTTTCTTCATTTTGATTTATATTTTTCTTCTACAGTATCTATTTATTTATTTATTTTTATTTTGTAGATGATGGCACACTAAACATGTTTGATACGAGACTATTATTGGCTCTGACACACATGCACATGCACACACACAAAGCTGAATTGTGTGTACATACTTGTGTGGTTCAGCTTTTCAAGGTCGTCAGATTCTGTTAATTGCTTTCCAGGGGCTGTGTGTGAGCCGAATGTAAAAAAAGTCTGTATGTGTGAGATCCTAATGCATCATTTAACACAGTTGTGTATTTGATATTAGAATGCCGAGGATGACTGAGGCATCACTATCTGTTCACTACTGTCTAGAGTTTAGAACGTGTATGTGTTGCTGCTTATCTCTCTCGCCCTTTTTCTCTCTCTCTCTTAGGGCTGGAGAGGAAAATCCAGCTGCACTGGCTGAGAGCTGCTTTCGAGAGCTCCTGGGTCGAGCCGCTTACGGCAACATGAACAACGCTGTGCGTCCTGTACTGGTGTAAGTAGCATTTCCGAGATGCCTTCAGCATTGTTTTTTTAAATGTCACTATTGCAACATCAGTGGCTACATCACTATGTCTAGAAGTTATACAAGCAACTATGTTTGATCATGAAAATGCAATAATTGCATGACTTCACTAAGTATTATTTTTCATTATTGGATATAATTGCTATACTATTCCTGCCTAGAAGGTGGCAGGCACACAGAAACAGATGTTTTCAGACAAGCACAGTGTGGCATGAGCCTGTAAGCTCAGGTGTACAGACTTTCAGCCGATCGCCTGCTTCCTCTCACGCTGTGACCATGACGAGATTCGTTCATTTTACTCCTGACTCAAAGCACAAGTACTGTAGCGGGCAGATGGCTCCAGCTTGTGTTAAGGAAACTGCTGTGATCTGAATCCAGCTGTTCTGAGCGTGATTTATGTGTTAAATAGATTACAGATGCAAATATATGTCTCTGTTTACACATTGATTCAGTAGGTGTAATAGACCTTTTTTGGTCGCAGCATATTGACTTTCCACTCCAATTTACACCCGATCTCTCATTCATAATGTTTGCCCTGATTAAACATCATTGGAGGTTATTTTTTCTCTGTTAGCCCTACATAGAGTTCACATCCAGGGAAATCTTAAAGAACACGAAAGTCATTTCCAGGTCATTTGATAAGTGAGGGAATGGTCTAGTTATGTTGTTGCGTTCAGGCATACAGTTGATGCATTTTGATTTAAGATGTATTTTTAATATGTACATTTATTATTTAACTCTTGCCATCAGTACTGCATTTTCAGCCTGTGTATTCATTGGTTTCAAATATACAGAATTGGTACTGGAACACATTTTAAAGGCACACATTTCTGCAGAAAAACTGGTTAAAGAAAAACACCACAATTTTTCAATATTTTACTATGATCATACATAGTAACATATTGAAAAATATAAAATATTGAACAAACATAGTAAAATATTGAAAAACACTGGTGTTTTCCTTTAAAAGTATTTGCAGAAATGACTCAGAAAAAGCTTTGACATCATTTGTTTGCAGTCTTTTGGTTTGTTTTTATTGTACGCTTTGTTTAATGCAAACAGATGTAATAAAAAATGTCCTTTTTGACTGACCCCTAATAATGCATGCGCACCGTCAGCGACTAGCAAAGGCAGAGTGACGCGATCTCGTTCATTTCACTGAAAGCTTGGCAACTTCTAGCAACACCAGAGACGGTGACTGTTGGCAACAGAAAGTGGGCGTGTCTAGCTATGTGATAAAGTTAAACTTTATGCAAATGATGAGTGACTTTTGGGAACGAATACAAATGAGAGGGAAGCAGTAAAGTTCACATTATTCGTAATTTTCACGCTATTGAAAGGTCAATTACTTGTTTGTTTATAATTGTGCCGTCACAAGAACCAACAGGCGCATTACAGTTGCACGATGCATCAATACTTCAAAAGTACCGCGATTCTCTGGAATTAAACCCGTCATTATTCCTAAATGTATTGGTATCGATACTTCTAAAATGATCGTGTTCCAGATTAGTTAGAGACGCATTTCATGTTGGTGTGTGCAACACACGATTCCAGTGCCTCCCTGTGGACGTCTGTGTTTTTTCACCAGGGTGCGCTCTCTTGCCTTCAAGCTTTGTTTATACTCGAGCTTTGGTCCGCAATGCGAGCCTCCGCTGATCGTGCGCGCGTCATAAAGAGATGATCCACGGGTACGGTGCGCGAGCGAGAGGCAGCGTAGCGCTTATTTATATGCTTCTGATACTGTTGTCATTTTCTTTCTGTTTGTTTCACTAAACCGTATCTCTGCTATTTTAAGGAGTACTCAAAATATACTCAATGATTTTTTTTAACTCCTCAAAAGAATGGAGTAATTCAACGGCTAATTCAACATCTCTGAAAACACAACTTTCATAGATAACGTAAATATTTGCGAGCTGCTAAAATAAAGCATACAAAACATCAGCTAAAATTATCTATAGGCTATATGATTATAATCAGAGCATGTGCGTGTTTGTCAGTGATTTATTTATATTAGGTTATTATATTAAAGCATTTAAAAAGCACAGACCTATGCAAAGGAAGTATATTTAGTTTGTGAAACGCCTTGTAAAAATTATCGACTCAAATATAAAGTTAACCACAAATAAGTCAGACATTAAGGTACATGAAACATTAGCCTATATTAATCCATATATCACAGCTTATGCTCATTATTTCCTATTAATTATGGTAATGTTTTGGTTAAGTGAATGTTAGCAGTTATCACTATAACCACTGCATATAGAGATGTTTTTCATATTTTGTTCAGATGTTTCATATATCTGCTATTCATATGTTAATTTATTAGTGTGTTATATTATTAGAATATTGTCCCGGTTTTAAAATAAAGTACAGTAATGAGATTTGAGAGTGTTTCTCCCGTTTCAGGAAAAGTATTGAAAAGTATCGGGAATCGCAATCCTTGACTTTGTATCGGTACCGAAACAATACTTTTGGTACATTACATTTAAATACAGCGAGAGCGATTCAAAAGTCGACTGCTGTGTATGCTTTTGATTTGCTCTCGCTGTATTTTATTGTCGGCCTCATATGAAGTTGACACTCGTCGCCGTGGTTTTTTAAAAACTTTTGCAAGAGAACAAATACAGTTTTTTAGCATATCATCGGTAAGTGAAAACGCTGTCATTTCGCAATAGTTTTTGTCAACATTTAGAAAATAACGCTGAAATTATTTAAAGAGCACCTATTTGTTTGCTAAAAAAACAACTGTTATTTTGTGTATTTGGTAAAATACAATGTGTTTGCGTGGTTTATGGTTAAAAACACATTATTTTCTACATACGGTAAATTTTTGTAGCTCCAACGCACGGATTTGGCCAGCTAATATGTACGTTGTGATTGGCCTGAATACCTCTGATGTCAGCCGGAAATGTGACCCTCCTTACAATGTTTAAAAGATTTGCGCACAATTCAATGCTAACAGGAGCTAACTTACAGGCTGTAAAACCAAAGCGGGAGGAATTATGATGATGTCGGCTTTCCCGGGAAGTAAACTGTTGCCTACAATCCGTGTGTTTGTTTTAGTTCAAGAAAAGAGATTTACATTGGAGACGATAACTCGCGTCATTGTTTACTTTGGGATTTGTACCTTTTGCATATAGTTAACATGTACTAATACACACTTACACACAAAAGGAAATGTAAAATTGTGAATCGAACCATTGGTGCTCTTTAATAGAAATGCAGCTTCTGCTCGTACATTTATATTTATATAATCTAGCATTAGTTATTGTAATGGATCGACTGTCTATTCAATGCTTTCATTTGAAGTGTTTATATTAATATTTCTTGTTTCCTCAGCAAATATTACTATACACTTCAATAAGGTATTTATCTGAGTTTCATGTAAATATTTTGATTAACATTAATTTTGTTTATTTATTGAAACATTGACAACCACAAAATTAGCTATGCTGTCAGCCTATATATTCTGTCTGTCTGCTGTAGTCTATTCAGTGAGGACTAAACATTAGATTCACGGTTGTAAACGAACAGCTTTGACTTTGGCTTCATGTGTAAATGAGCATCAGTTCTGAATGAACCGTCTGACCTGCTCTCCATCGTCAGTCTATTAGCACACAATACAGACACATCTAGCCAAATGCAGCATGCATGTGTTTGCGCATGTGTGTTTGCGCAGGCTCTCAAGCCTCATTAGTGAAACGGTTTTGGCTCATCTCTGTCATTGGCCAATTAGCACCGAGTGAAATCTCTGACATGAGAATCAAAGAACTGCAGTATTGTCGAGTCGACCATGTCTGTAAAGCCGGGTACACTGTGGGTGTTTTGCCACAATGGTGCAATCTCGGGTATTGTAGATGATTTGAGGTTTTATTTTCTATGTAGACTGCAGCGCCCCCTGGCAGTGTGCTGCAGTTCCTACATATGCTCTGAGTCACAGTTTAAATGATTTTTTATTTTAGTATTACATAGTGCTGTGCAGTGTGGCATGCATAAACCATGAGCTGTTTTACTTGTGTCTGGTGCACAATAAATGATCTTACCCTTCTTTTGTCTGTCTGAGATAAATTTTGTGAAGGATTTATTTCGCCGTAGGGTGAAACTGTCTGTAACTGCCTCGCGTGACATGTTCACTGATGGCCGATTAATTGCCTTTGCAATGAATCGTGCCTCGGATGGATTTCTGGCACAGTCATAAATTTTGGGTCTCTGTGTGTCTAGTGAGGAACCAATAGAAGTGAAGATAATATGGGTGAAGGCCATTAAGTTAAAAAAAGAGGGATTAGACATTTCTGTTACATATGATACAGATAAGCTGTTATGACTGTACTATTAAAATGTGCTCTGAAAAATCATTGCAAATTATAGCACAAATTTTAGCACTTGCTTGAGCGCATCAAAATTATTTTAAAATAGATGTGTTGGAGATTATCAGAATGGTTCAACAATGTCATTTGCAACCAAAGATTTGGCTAAGAGGCAGATGAAACAGGGTTTCCCGCAGAAAATTTGGGCCGGGGGCGTGGCAATCAAAGGGGCGTACGCGACGCGTTATGATGAAAATGTTAATATTTTTATTTTAAACACTCAAATAAAACTTAATTTTGAAGAAACTATGACAGAAAATGAACACATACTAGATTTTTAATGAATTAAATGTTTTTACCTCTTACGGGAATAGCTGCGTGATGAACTGAAACTAAAGGGTTAATAAACACAAACTAAAGCAGATGTTGTAGAACGTCTGGCGAACGATGATAGATAGCGCAAAAATTGTAAAAACTGATTATTTCCCACTATTAATTACATTATCTTAAAGGAGTGTAACTACTGTAGCATGTAAATAATGCAAATAAATAACGTGAGTAGAGCGCTCAATTATATCTAATCAACAGGCACGTGAAACCTAGCTAGCAGGTTGCTCAAACAACAAAATAACCAGCTAACTTACTTTGAATTAGCAAGAACTATAGACAAATACAATAACAGGCTTAAATAAACCCAAAACATAAGTCCACTTACAGTTCTCACAGACAACCGTTTTATCAACTGGCTATCCTCCAGACATGACGGACCACGTCTTTATCTCATTTCGGCGTTGTGGGGCGCATGCCCGCTCGCGGTGTGAAGTGCGTCCGCGCTATTCTCCGAGATGCACTTGTTGGCCTTTTTTGCAGCGAATTTTTTTTTTTAACGACCTAGTTAAGGCGGCAGGATTTCTAAGCTTAGACGGGCCGCCTGAACTGAAAAGTGCTGTGGGAAACCCTGGATCACATTTCATGTTTAAAACCATGTGGAAAACGAGATCGCTTCCATTCCCCTCCTTATTTGAGAACGGTCTGGCTGCAGCACTTGCACTCTCAGACTCCTGCGCTTCCTGTGCAATTGACGTTACCTGCACTCTTAGCTGCATGTAACGTCAATTGCAATCGACTTAAATAAACCGGAAACGTTAGTACAGAGGGATACTATTGAATATAAATGACTAAAACGCAAACCTGCAAAACAATGCTGCGTTCCAGATAACCCGTAATAAGGATATTACCCACCTCAACCCAGAAATTACGCCGGTCATTTAACGGTATTTAATACGGTAAACGTGTTGATGTTACTAAATCATTTATCAATTTAATGTTACTAAATACTCTCTTTTTTTTTTAGCTTAATTTAGACGTTATTTGCGGGTTTGAGGTGGGAAATATCCTAAACTCTAATACTGGAACACTATTATTTTGCAGGTTGTCTGAAATACAGGATTTTAATTATCCTTATTCTATAAAAATAAACAAAATGTGTTTCAAATTGTTTCCGTGTTGTAGGTTGTGTTAATTGCACGACAATCTGTTACAGTTAACTTACTGTATAACAGCTAGAATAATGATTATCAAGGGTATTAAAGAGTCTGAACAGCAACAAAAATGTACCTTCAAATTAAAAAAACAACAACAACATGATCCAAAAGTATTTATTTTTTAAAAACTATTATAGCATTAGCAAGTAGAACCTGAAACGTTTAAAGTGCCCATATTATGAAAAACTCACTTTTTCTGGGTTTTGGGGTGTTATTTTGTGTCTCTGATGCTCCCACACGCATACAAACTTGGAAAAAAATCCATCCATGCTGTTTTGAGTGAGATACAGGTTTCTGAATGTCCTCTGCCTTGAGTCTCAGATTGCGCCAGTTAAAACTCAGCTCCGTTGTGACGTAACAAACCGTTTCGTCACATTCAGTTTGAATTTTCCGCCCACCACCCCACTCGCAGGTCTCCACCCACCAGGTAACTAGAGAGCATAGAGCAGTCACTTGAATGAGACCCTCTGTGCTGTTATCATGTCTCACGGAAATAACAGCGCTATTTGGATATTATGGATTATACTCCCACCTACTTTTAAAAACAAAGTTTTAACGCGTGATTATTGGAACCCGGAGTAATCTTATATACAGTGTGTTACGACGCAAACAGTCCTCAGATTGTAGGCGATAAGACCTTCATGCGAAATCTGATGTAAACAACAGACTATGTATCTATATTTCACGGATTATAAGCATTTGTGGACAAAAATGGTCATTGGATGTATTTTATTGGACTTTCATGGATCATTCACACATCTGAAACAGACTGGATTCGATTCGCGATCGCGTTGTTTCATCACAAAAGGTAAGAAGTCACGTTGTATTTTGCATGTTGTCATCTTCTGTCACAAAATACTACATTTATGATGCTAGAGAGAGGGATACTATTGAATATAAATGACTAAAACGCAAACCTGCAAAACAATGCTGCGTTCCAGATAACCCGTAATAAGGATATTACCCACCTCAACCCAGAAATTACGCCGGTCATTTAACGGTATTTAATACGTTAAACGTGTTGATGTTACTAAATCATTTATCAATTTAATGTTACTAAATACTCTCTTTTTTTTTAGCTTAATTTAGACGTTATTTGCGGGTTTGAGGTGGGAAATATCCTAAACTCTAATACTGGAACACTATTATTTTGCAGGTTGTCTCTGACGAGGCGAGCCTCTAATAACTTTACGGTCCGCATAGATATATACACGGTCCGGACCTCCCGCTAGCTTCTAGCAATTAGCACGCGGTCCACAAGCAGTATACATCCCCCGCCGGGTCTTAATTTCTGTAATTTGCGAAAATAATGCGTTTGAAAATGTTTATAACGGGAATATGTTAGTATTGTCCAGGGAAAACGAGTGTATTGTTCAGACTGCTACATCACAATTTACGCTGGAATCTTTGTGTGTCTTGATGTGTTTGACACACCGAGACAGGGCCTTACCGCCCCGGCTTTTCTGACGAGGCTAACCCCCGAGCCTCTTATAACTTTACAGTCCGGACCTCCCGCTAGCTTCTAGCAATTAGCACGCGGTCTACAAGAAGTATACATCCCCCGCCGGGTCTTAATTTTGTGTAATTTGCGAAAATAATGCGTTTGAAAATGTTTTATAATGGGAATATGTTAGCATTGTCCAGGGAAAACGAGTTTGTTGTTGTGACTGCTAACGTAACATCACAATTTACTCAGGAATCATTGTGTGTCATGAGTTTCTTCTCCTGTAGTGTACTTATTAGTGATACTTTTTTGTATGATTTGTCTGTTGGCAACATAAACCGTTAATAATAATAATATATAAAATAATAACACAGTATGGTCTGTACTGCTCACAATACCACTGAGCATGCGCACGATCAAATGACGTTAGTAGTGGGGTGTGATCAAAGGAGCAGCAGCTCATAAATATGTAAGACTAGCTCAAAACGGCACAATCTGAACTGCCCTGAAACAGAGGCTACTAGAGATGGGTAACAATCTTTTCCTACAAGCTATTTCGAGCAAACAACTTTTGAAACATGCTTTATGGAACTCATACACCTATATAACTTGTGGAAAAGCAGTCATAAGATGGGCACTTTAAAGCAGGGCTTAAAAACGAAAAAAATTATCAATCGTTTCACTCTGAGCAGAATCGATATTTTAACGTTTCCGTTTTTGCGTTCCTCATTGAACATTTACGTTCCCAAAACGGTTTACTTAGAAAAAATACCGGTTAATAACGTTATTTTAATTCAGGCTATACTTTAACAAATGCATGCATCCAGACTAATTTTCACACAAAAATAATAACATAACACATGATATAACTAAACTTCAACATTTCATTAATTGTTAAAACCACAAAAGAAATACCTGCATTCACTTCAAGTATAAACAGCTGAAAAAACGACCCGTTTTCAACCATGTCTTTTTCTGGTTGAACCCGCAGCATACTCTGCTGGATGTTTATGTTAAATGTGCCTCTGTAAGTTACCTCAGTGATTCCCGGCTACTGTTCTTCTCCCCCACATCCTTCAATATTGCATACAGACTTGTTAAGACAGCGTGTCGCAAGAAAAATAATAACGAAAAGGAATTTCTTGGTGGCGACCCATCTAAAAAGTTATTGACAGTGGTATAAGTCCCCTGGCTTTTTTGAGTTACAGTTTGCATCTTCATATTTCCAAGCAAGTTTTAACTTAAACATACCCTTGAACATTTGATGGGTAGCTTTGTGGTTATTTAAGACAAATGCTATCGGGCCGGAGACTCGATGACTGCTGCGCGGGCATTTCACTCACGCTATGTGTCAAAGTCACTCACGCTTGATGCGTCAAAGTCACATGTTGTACTGTTCAAATCATGATTGGTCACTGATAAGTACAATATTAAAGAAAACGATAAAATAACGTTATTAACCGGTTAATGGTAATTTTAAATAAACGTTTCTGTTCAGAACGATTAAAATTGATTTTGTTTTCGTTTTCGTTTTTGTTCCTGTTAAAATTTCGTTCGTTTCCGGTTTTCGTTTTCGTTCCTTGAACCGGTTCAGAGCCCTGCTTTAAAGTAATAAAAAATAAAAATTACACTATGTATTCTCATCAACTTGAGATTTAACTCTAAATATGTGACCCGTCACGGAAACCAGGGACACAAGTCGGCAGCACAAGTTTCGAGAAAATGAGAAACAAAGTTTTTTTTTCAAAATTTTTGATTTTCGTTTTATTGAAGAATCTGTTAGTTGAGATCACGAAGAAGTCTCTCCATGTTTGAGATAGCAGTTGTTGTATATTTAAAAGCGTACATTTTGCGTTTGAAATAGGCTTGTTTTTCCTGAGATTCTAGCGTGCAGCGGGGGGGCGTCATTGTCTGTGTGTATATTTACATACTGTATAAGCTTTTGTTTTCGCCTCCGCCCCCAAAGGGAACAGCGTGACTACTAAATAAGGATAGTTCACCCAAAAATGAAAATAATGTAATTAATGACTCACCTGTATGTCGTTCTAAACTCGGAAGACCTCCGTTCATCTTCGGAACACAGTTTAAGATGTTTTATCGTTAGATTTAGTCCGAGAGCTTTCCCCTTCATTGAAAATCTATGTATGGTTTCCATGTCCAGAAAGTTAATAAAAACATCATCAAAGTAGTCCATGTGACATCAGTGGGTCAGTAAGATTGTGTTGATGCATCGAAAATACAGTTTGGTCCAAAAATAGCAGAATTACGACTTTATTCAGCATTGTCTTCTCTTCCGGCTCGAGCGTGAAGTCACGTGACTGTAGTGACGCGGCTGCCCTGTTCCTCAGACATGTTTGCTAAGTTTTTTTTTTTTTTTTCAAACGTTTAGCCTGCGTCTCCCCAGACTGTAAAGCTCGGGCGCACAAAACAAAAGAAAAATAAAAGAAGCTGGGGCGGAACAAATAACAGTCAGCCGCATAGTACGTCAGCCGCGTCACTGACTTTATGCGGTGCCGCAGTCGGATGACGTCAAAGTACCGCGAGAGCTCTTCAAGAAATCTTACGGAGTAGTTTAATTTCGACTCGCTCTCGCGGTACTTTGACGTCATCTCTATGTCAGTTCTTGCAGCGCAGCATGAGTCCAAACACACAGAAGTTACACAGATATCGTTGTATTCTTCATATCATTGGCTACATGTTTTGTCTATCAATATTTTCCATGAAGTCATTGGCTGATGGAGGAACGAGCGGGCCATTGGTAACATCTCTAAAGGATGTCACGTTTTCGACGGCGCTGTTTGGATGATCTATTATACTACTTCCCTATTTTAAATACAAACTTTGAAGGCGGGTTCATGTGTTTAACGGAGTGTAAGCTCATATACCCTTACATGTTACATGTCTTCAGATTGTATATTATATTGTATTACCAGACATTCATGCGAAATCTGATGTAAACAATCTATATTTCACGGATTATACGCATTTGTGGACAAAAATGGTCATTGGATAATCTGAAACAGACTGGATTCGACTTGTGATCCCCACAAAGGTAAAAAGAGTCATGTTTATTTTTGCATGTTGTCATTTGGTCATAAAATACTACATATGATGCTAGAACATCTCAAAACGGCTTTACTGGGATTATGGCTTAGCTAAATGAGATGTAAATGAGCCCTATTGTCTCCCCCAGCTGGAAAGAAGAGTCCCTTTCGTCTCGATTTTCTTGGTTTGAGTATTTCTGAGTTCCTATATTCAAATGGCCACAACTTCTCCAAATCTTATCAGATTTCCATGTGTTACACATCGTTGGAAAGCTTAGAAACTGCACTTTCAGAATCTGTGAATAACACTTGTGTCCCTACTTTCCGTGACTGGTCACATATAAGATACCATCATAAAATGTTAAAACATAAAAAAAGTATTACATTTACGGTAAGATTGAGGTTGTACTTTCTCATGTGCGTATTCCACTCGTCCGCATAAAATGGCAAAAGCCTGTCGAGTGCAAGTGACGTCACTTGCACAGGAAGCGCGGTAGTCTGAGAGTGCAAGTAGTGACGTCACTTGCACAGACTAGTGCTGCAGCCAGATGCTCTTGCCTTATTTCCAATCCGCCTTTGATGCTATTCTGAAAAAAGTTGTGTGTGCACTGTGTCACTTTCTATGTGACCGCGCTTGCCGTGCGGCTTCATTCAAAATAATTTATTGGAGCGCACAAAAGATGCGAAATGTGAATCGTCCCTAATGCTGCATACACACCAAACGCGAAGCATCATGACCCTTACTCTAGATTACTCGCTGGATTTAAGTTCGTGTATATATATATATATATATATATATAATTATTTTTTTTACATACAATATTGCTGAAGTATCAATGCACATACATAATCCAAAAAGTGACCAACTAAATATTAAAGAGCACCTATTGTCGGATTCACATTTTTTGATTTCCTTTGGTGTGTAAGTGTATTAGTACGTTAACGATATGCAAAAGGTGCAAACCCCAAAGTAAACGATGACGCGAGTTATCGTCTCCAACATAAATCTCTTTTCTTGGACTACAACAAACACACGGATTGTAGGCAACAGTTTACTTCCTGGGATTGGTGATGTTAACGAGACCGACATTATCATAATTCCTCCCGCTTAAACTCACAGCCTGTAAGTTAATTCCTGTTAGCATTGCATTGTGAACGAATCTTTCAAACATGGTAAGGAGCGTCACATTTCCGGATGACGTCAGAGCTATTCAGGCCAATCACAACGTACAGATTAGCTGGCCAATCAGGTACACAGAACTTTTCAAATCCGTGCGTTTAAGAAGAGAATAAAATCTGGAGCTACAAAAATGTACGGTATCTGGAAAAGAATAAACTATAAACGACGCGAACACATTGTATTATACCAAAAAACACAAAATTACTTTGTTTTTTAGCAATGAAATAGGTGCTCTTTAAAATAAAACAATATTTTCTCTTCCCATCTCTCTCTTTCTCTGTCCTCTTTTTTATGAAATTGTTCGCTGTGTCCTTGTGGCTCTGTGTAAATTAAACTTGTATGTGTACAGTGGCGTGTGTGAGATTTTAGGGAAACATTGAGCTCTGGGGCATATATCTGTACTTCTGATGAAACGTAAGGCTGCTGTTGGTGGAGACAGACAGGGAGAGAGGGTTTTTTTTGGGTGCTGGGGGATTTCAGGCGTACTAAAAATAGCTTTGTTCGGATGGGGGACGAGATCAGATTGACGTTACCATGGTGACTGCAGGAAGGGAGATGATGGTGGCGTAGAGGTTTAGAAACGAGGACAGATAAAGGTGTGGAGAGACAGGATTTGTGTCACAGCGCAGGAATGCTCAAGTTTTTCGCACCACTGCCGCTGTCAAGTGAGGTGGCTGCACCCGATATAACCATTGACTCCTCTGTTAGCATGGACTCCAGTTATAAAATCACTGACTGTGAATGTGACTTCACACCTGAGCAGACAGGACTCAAGCCTTTGTAGCTTAGATTGATGGATGCTGTCTGCTCTAAGTGTCATTTATTTATTAGGAAGCGGCGCTCGCTGTGTAGTGAAATCAAACTTTGATGCTCTTAATCTCATAGTGAGTTTGAGTTTTGACTCATGACAGCAGGTATGGAAATGCACTAAAGCCACCCATAATACCCTAGTATCGTGGTTGAGAGTTTTATTTATTTTGTTTAATTGCAGATTTCATGCTAGACTCCATTTTGTATTATATGCTTCTAAATATTTTAATTGTTTAATGAAACATTGTGTCAAGTAAGAGAGGTTCTAATAACCTGACCTGTTTTCCTATAGGCATCTAGACAACCATGGCCTGTGGGACCCAACCGATTTCGCCGTTCCCTGCTTCAGGATTATCATGTACTCGATACAGGTAAAATAACATAATTACTTTGTGTTAATCCTCTATGGTTAAATGGTAATACTATGGAAGGCTGGAGAGGCCATGTAATATTATTATTTTATCTTGCTTGTTTTCTCATGATCACGACATAACAAAAGATGTGTTCTTTGTCATGTGGTTAAAGCTCAGTAAAACGTGTTGTTCTGTTTGGACGCAACAAAAGCATATTTAGCGAAATTAGCATGCATGAACAAATTAGATTTTACTTGGATCAAACAAATCACAGTTATAAAAATTACACTGACCATCAAAAGGCACATTGAAGAGGCGGCAAGCGTGGGTGATTTACATGTTAAGTCAATGCAAAGACGCGATTAGGCATCCTGGGGCAAAAGGCAAGGATGTGTTCTGGACGAATTAAGTGTTGCCGCGGCAAACGCGCGAGTTGAAAAATCTGAACTTCGGCAGATTTCCATGGCACGTTTCGCGCGGCACGAATGGGGCAGAAGGCGCGTCGCGAGCTGCGCAAATTGAGCGTTGTCGCAGGAAACGCGCGAGTTGAAAAATCTGAACTTCGACGGATTTCCGCGCCGCGTTAACCAATAAGGACCTTGCTGTCGTAATGACGTGATTACAGGAACCGAGCAGAGTCTTAGCGGAGTCTCAGCAGAGTCGCAGAAGCCCCTCCCATGACGCGAATTTCCGCGTGAATGTCTTGAATGACTAGATTTTCACGCGCGAATGAAGCGAGTAAACTCAAAGGTTCAAGAATCCCACTACGTGCGAGTTGCGCGTTTTTGCCACCTCTTACGCGGGTGGTGTAAACGCAGTATAAGAATGCATTACTTTGCACTTGTATAGTTTTTTTATTTTAAAATGATAAAAGCAATAAACAAAGGCTATATTGCAATGTTAAGAAATTCATGTTTTCTTTCATTCAGATATGTAAATCAACATGTATAAATTGCTATTAGTTAAATAATGGTGAGATAATCAAGAATCGAATCGGACTGATAAAATGAATCGTTAAATTAATCGATGCATTGAAAAAATAATCGCCAGATTAATCATTTAAAAATAATTGTTTATTCCAGCCCTACTTCCAATAAAATTTTCCGATTTGGTCCTTTAAGGTGATTGTTATCAGGCTGATATATGTTTATGTTCAATTGTTGATTTTTGTGATAAGTATCATTTTAGCTAGTAATTTGATGCTATAGAAATGGGGCGTGTCAACATGATTGACATTTGTGATAGACAGCTTCCCTGAGCGGACCCTCAGAGCTGTGTTAATTCACACCGACAAAATTTAGTTGTATTTATCTTACCTTATTTTGGTAAAACCGGTCAAATTAGATGTTCAAGGGGTGTGGTTGAATTGGGCGTGTGAGCTTTTTGGCGGAAGTTTGATACTGCGGCTCTGCCTCATGACTCCACAAGACGATTTTCTTCTGCACATGCTCCAAACTGACATTTTTGCGTAACATGGCAGCGCCCATGGTCGGACATTTTGCCTTTGATTCATTACAAAGTCGTGTCGTCTACATTTACAGTCTTTACAGTTTTACAGTCACTAGAGATGGTCCCTAAATTCACGAACAGCAATCGTTGAGTGTGTTTTGTGTTTCAGGCCCAGCATTCTCACCACGTGATCCAGCAAGTGTTGTCTCACCTTGACACCCACAGTAAGAACACTCCACGTGTGAGGGCAGGTATCGTTCAGGTGCTGCTGGAGACGGTTGCCATAGCAGCCAAAGGCTCTATTGGTAAGATTGAGTAGAACCTTTTAACTCAAGCATCTCTATTATTATTGATAATACTTTCAAATGAACTCTTGTGCATAACTTTGCTGAACTTTTGTTTTCCCTATACCTTCATCTTTTTGTCATTCTGTCTGTTTCTGTGTATGTGTGTGTAAATGATCATTGAACTGATGCTAAAAATAACCATTTTCTGTTTTCATTTGACTTGTCTTCGATTTTTCTCTCCTACCCCTCTTTTATTTCTCCATTTTTCTGCAGCTTTTTCATATTTTCCTATAAAATCTGTTTTCTTACACAGGTCATATTTCTCCTAGCGAAAACAATGCTTACACATTTCTCAGCCCTGTCTTTTCACCACCCAATTTATGGTTGGGTACGTTAACAAATGGCTCTCACCCATTCAAAGTCTTCAGCAGCTCTGTGTATTTTGAACTAATCCTCTGTTTAAGGTCCTGTTATGAGATATTTATTATAAAGAGTGTGTATTTGATGAGCGGCTGGAGGTTTTGTGGGTTTGCTATGTAGAATAACTACAACACCCCCTAGAAGTCTAGAATCTGTAGTTCCTGCTTTTTATCTGGTTCACCTTATATGTTTTAAATATGACCCTGCACAAACATGTAACCAAGCATAATGCAAAAAGCCATTAAAGGGATAGTTCGGCCAAAAACGATATTGAACCCATGATTTACTCACCCCCAAGCTGTCCGAGTTGCATATGTCCATTGTTTTTCAGACAAACACATTTTCGGATATTTTAGAAAATATTTTAGATCTTTCAGTTGATTAAATGTAATGTTATGGGGTCCACCCATAGACCACGACCTTCAAGTCCAAAAAAAGTGCGTCCATCCTTTACAAATTAAATCCAAACGGCTCCAGGATGATAAACAAAGGTCTTCTGAGGTTAATCCGCGCGGTGTTGTTGTAAAAAATATCCATATTTAAAACTTTATAAACTAAAATAAATACCTTCCGGTAGCGCCACCATCTTAGTCGCGTCCACATTCAGGATGAGAGCTTACGCAGCTTACGGAGGCTACTCTGCTGCTGCTCTGTGCCCCCGCCCTCCGAATTTGTCATACGTCACTAAGAAAAGTGCGTACACTACGCTAATACTCTCTCCTGAATACAGAGGAGTCTAAGATGGCGGCGCTACCGGAAGGTATTTATTTTCGTTAATAAAGTTTTAAATATGGATATTTCTACAACAACACCGCGCAGATTACCCTCAGAAGACCTTTGTTTATCATCCTGGAGCCGTTTGGATTTATTTTGTGAAGGATGGACGCACTTTTTTTGGACTTGAAGGTCGTGGACCCTGTAACATTACATTTAATCAACTGAAAGATCTAAAACATTTTCTAAAATATCCGAAAATGTGTTTGTCTGAAAAACGATGGAAATATGCAACTCGGACAGCTTGGGGGTGAGTAAATCATGGGTTTTATATCGTTTTTGGCCGAACTATCCCTTTAAGGAAATTAGGTGGTTGAGTGTGGCTTGTAATATAATGTATTTTAATAACTTCACACATCACATGAAAATAATGTTATAAACAATGATTAAACAACATGTAACACCCTAATGTACGCAACTGGTAACAAATGTAAGAAAAAAAAAATTATTTAAACAAAATATCATCAAATGTAAAGGGTCACACAGGGAATTATGGGCAAGTACATTTACAGTTGTTCACCGTAAACTTTACAGTAAAAACTATTTTGTCGCGTAAATGTATACATTCTCATGTTAATTTTACAGATTTCCCTGTAAAATAACTTTTACAGTACTTTCAAAAACAGTACATTTTACATTATTTTACAATAAAATTTAATATAATGTTTTTATCTTAATTCACAATATCTAAAGGTGTTTTACAGTTTCCCACCTAAAAGTTTCTACTGTAGCTTTTTTATTATTTTCCTGTTAAAATCACGAACATATATTTTTGAGTGTTCTGTGAAGATTTTACAAATAACTTACTGTATCTGTGAGCTTCATTATTTTTTTTGAATTTTTGAATGTTTTTTTGAACATAATCTTAAATCAAAAACGCAAATCTCCTTCCCTCCTCGAAACAATCTCTATTTAGTCCGGAAAAAGAATTGCAACGATTAGCAAATAGCAACATGACCTAACTTACAACGATCCAATCAATTCTTGATGGACGAATTCAAGTACCGCCCTACTTTTTTCTCATTTCAGAGACCGTTTTACTCAAATACAAGTCACGAAGGGGGAATAATACAGTCCCTCCAGAAAAATGTATTGTATGATTCAATGCATAATCAGCCAAAGTCTGCATATTTATGCGGGGGCCACATTTTTTAATTATGCCGCAATTTCGCCGCATAAATTGCAGATTTCTGCTCACAAAATATGCGGGGCTTGCATGATTTCATAATCCCCACATTTTCGTAGCAAAAAGTCATGCATTTACTTCACACATGCGCCGCCATGTCCCCTGTTGTCATGGGAAGTGACGTAATTACGTGACGTGAACATCAATGAATAGCTGCAAAAAATAATTTCACGCAGTTTTGCAAGGTTTTTTTTGGCAATATAATTGCATAAATATCCTGCATATTCCATTGCATTTTTTAAGAAAATGTGCCGCAAGATCAAGGATTTTTGCTTGCAACAAACTCTGCGTTTTTTTCTGGAAGGGCTGATAAGACAATTGCTACATCCATTTTATTGCGACTCTTAAGCATAAGGGATTTATCAAATAATTTCATATTATAAACTTTCACAGTCAGTCTACTTTCATACATGTTTGCTGTTTAATATTCATGAGAGAGGAGGTTTACAATGAGCTATCGGTGTAGGCGTGGCTTCCCAAAGCAACACCACAATAAAAGCGCTTTGGTTGATAAAATCTGTCTGTTGACGAGGCCTGAAACTCGATTAACACAGAAGGGGTTAGGTTAGGATGCTGTGTTGCGTACATAAACCATGAGATGACACAAGTCTGTGTTCGTAGTGACTGTGTGTTGTTGTCTTTTCTGATGTGTATGCGTGTTTTCAGGTCCCACAGTGCTGGAGGTGTTTAACACCCTACTGAAGCATCTCCGAATGAGTGTGGATTTTGAACTAGGCGACAGTTCCCGCAGGAACTCGGCGAGCAGTCAGTCCTCCTCTCGCACGAAAGAGAGCGAGGAGCGCATTGTTCAGAATGCCATCATACAAACCATAGGTTAGGCAAAGATCATATTTACCCTGTTACCCGTGGTCTAAGCTGCTGTGACATTTAACTGAACAAATACAATAGTATTGATTTATTTGTGTGTGTGTGTAGGTTTCTTTGGAGGAAATCTTCCGGATTATCAGAGAGCAGAAGTCATGATGTTCATTATGGGGAAAGTTCCTGTGTATGGCACGCCCTGCCACACATTGGACACTGTCAAGATCGGGTACGACTATTTCGATTTGGTCAATTCTATCCAAAGCGACTTACAGGGGGTTCAGGGTCATACATTTTATGAGTTTTCCATTAAAAAAGATCCTATGATCTTTGTGTTGCTGACATTAACTAAACTTGTTCAATGCATACAATATTTTTTATTTTTTTCACAACTATGCAAAAAAGCTTTTTGGTATGAATCAACACTTGCATACAGAAGATATAAGCATTTAAAGTGAACAGTTTAGCATGTGTGCTTAAAAAGTCTAGAATTTTTATAATATTATTCTACACTACATTTTGGATATGATGAAAAAATTTACTTATATGCCACTAAAACACTCTTTTATCAATAACTATCTGGAAAAACATCATACATTTCCAATAATCCGGGAGATCGTCTTTTGGCAGGATAAACAAAACGCTCAACCTTGTGCAACAATGTAAACAGTCCGTGTTACAACTAACCCCGTGTTAGTTTTTGCCCTGCACACCCCTACCTTATGGAATCACTTGAATTTTGAGTGGTAATTGCTGGTTTTCAATTTGGGATGCAGACATTTTTTTATACAAAGTTGCAATAAGCATTTTAAAATAATAATACTGATATTTAAATTCTCCTCTTTTAGGCAACAGGGCACCAAGAGAATCCAGGCGATGCTCCTCAGTTCTCTAATTATGGTAAAGCTCTCCTTGTATCTCTCTGTGTATGAGGCAGTGTTGTAGTAAGCTCACTTAAACTGTTGTCCAGTCGAAGGTCATAACTGGTGAAGAAGATCTCAGGCTTACTTCCAATCTGAGCTTGTGTAAAACCTTCACACACTCGCACTCCCTCCAGGAGTTTTAAAAGGTTTCTCGACAGCAGACCACACAGATCATAGCACCAGTTTACTACTGCCCCCATGGCTTTTCCTGTCCTTTGTGAATGTCCAATTATGCCTCCGAAAAGACTGTCGGATTTAGATGGGTAACTTTCTTAAGCGCTGTTGCCCGGCAACAAGCAGGAAATGGGCCGCAGGTTGATGGTTATTTTGGGTGCCCCTTCTGCTCATTTTTTTGTCTGACAGAAAGTTTCTTCACTTTTATTTCTAATTATACATTTACACATTTAGCAGAAGCTTTAATTTAAAGCGAGTCAAGGGACATATCAGTATGTGTTCCCTAAGGATCTAAACTATGACCTTTGCACTGCCAATTGAGCTACATGAACACTGCTGATATACCTTACTGATATACAGCGGGGAAAATAAGTATTTGACACATTAGCATTGTTATCAGTAATGGGATTTCTGAACATTAAAGTACAAAACAGAGACCCAAGGAACCTTCAAGATTTAAAGACCATTTGTGTAGAAGAATGGGCCAGAATCACTCCTGAGCAATGCAGACAACTGGTCTCTCCATACAAAAGGGGGCCTAGAAGCTGTAATCACCAAAAAAGGCTTTTCTACAAAGTATTAAATAAAGCGTGTTCAATACTTATTCCAGGTGTCATTTCACATTATTTATTATGACTCAACTTGTATACTTAAATGTTCTGATTTCTTTCTTTCAATATTTGGCTTGAAATGTTGTGTCAATAGCCCACTTAGAAATCCCCTTACTGATAAAAATGCTGATGTGTCAAATACTTATTTTCCCCACTTTATATAACACAGTCCTATCTTTGACTGTGTGTATTAAAGTATAATGGTAAAGTTTATATCTGATGGGTTTGTGTGTGTTTAGGTGACATCAGGGTTTAAGTGCAAGACGATGTGTGCCGGTTTACCCGCGGCATTTCTGGAACCGCTGTGCTCCATCTCTCTGATGGAGGACAGTGAGCTTCGGCAACATGTCCTGGAGATCTTGCACAACATCATCGATCGTCATGATAACCGAGCCAAACTCCGGGGCATAAGGTATCGATTACTGCATACTTAAAATTCTTCATATGACCAAATGTGTGTCAGCATCTGAGTGGGTTTAGTAATGTGTGTGTGTGTGTGTGTGTGTGTGTGTAGGATTATCCCTAATGTGGCTGCTCTGAAGATCAAGAGAGAAAAAATATCCAAACAAGATATAACTTTCATGAAGAAGGTACAATATTTCACATCACAGACAGCACAATTACTCGTATCCAAAACATCAGTTCTTAAAAAAAAATTCTCTCTTTCTCTCTCCAGCATGGACAGCAGTTATACAGACACATCTATCTGGGGTGTAAGGAGGACGATAACGTGCAGAAAAACTTTGAGCTCCTCTTTACAGCTTTGGCTTTGATCACTATTGAACTGGCCAATGAGGAGGTGGTGATTGACCTCTTGCGTCTGTCTCTCACCTTACAGGTGGGTGTGTTATTTGTACCTGATTTTTACAATTGTACTTGTATTACATGTAATATAATGTGAGACTGTGAGCAGTCTTGGGTTCAGACCAATTAATTGAATGTTAAGTAAATCTGGCTTGGACTCCAGCTGTGACTTCCTGTTATTCTAATCTCTGTGCTCTTATTGGCTAAAGGATATGGCCCTAACCAATGAGGAGAGCATGCCTATGTTTATTCGCTGTGGCATCATGGCGTTGGTCGCCGCTTATCTCAACTTTCTCAGTCAGATGATTGCAAATCCTGCTTTTTGCCAACACGTCAGTAAGGTAAACACACACGTTTACACCTAATTTCTAATTTTATAGAAATTTGTTTTTTATCTTTATTCTGCTCAAGATGTGTTTAGTGCCAAGAGAGGTCACACTAAACACTGACAATGCCTAAAGAAGACATTTAGTCCCATTTAAAAAATGTTGTACATATTTCCTGTATTTTCTGTTTGTATCTTAATAAAATAGATTGAAAAATAAATATGGATGGACATTATAACATCTAAAACAACAAGTCTTGTGGTGGTGGCCTAAGACTTTTGCACATTACTGTACATGGACAAAAATACATCCTTTAAATATATTATCTTTTCTTTTGCTCTCAGGTGATCGAGCTGAGGAATCTAGAAGCTCCATACCTGCTTCCTGAAAACATTTTCAGAGAGAAGTGTGGGTGAGTATTCCTGTACTAAAAACATAATTGTCCCTCCAAAAGTAGCAAAATAGACCTACTTCTAGGGATATTGAGGGTTTCTAATAAACTTAAATTAAAAGCTATAGATTTGTATTGTTTTGTGTACATTAAAGGGAACATATCATGAAAATCGGACTTTTTGTGCTATAATTGGGTCCCCAGTGCTTCTATCAACCTAGAAAATGTGAAAAAGATCAAACCAGTTACTTAGTTTTGGTAAACCATTCTCTGCAAGCATGTGAAAAAAATAGGTCATTGAAATTTGGCTCCCCTTGTGATGTCAGAAGGGGATAATGCCGCCCCTTAATCTGCACTATCCAACCACGGCACTGCCATTTAGTCCAGAGATCAGCTCATATGCATTTAAAAGGAAACACCCAAAAACTGCACATTTTTGCTCAAACCTACTAAGTGGTGATTTTAACATCTTTTTATAAATTATCTACAGTACTTTGCAAAAGTCTTAGGCCACCACCAGACTTGTTTTTTTTAGAAGTTTTGATTTCCATCCATGTTTATTTTTCAATCAATTTTATTCAGATAAAAAACAGAAAATACAGGAAATATGTACAAAAAAAAATTGTTTAAGACTAAATGCCTTCTTTAGGCATCGTCGGGGTTTAGTGTGACCTTTCTTGGCACTTAACACATCTTGAGCTTTTTTGAGCAGAATGAAGTAAAAAACTAATTTTTTTTAAAATTGAAATTAAACCTTAAAGGAATATTCCATTTTCTTAAAAGAAAAATCCAGATGATTTACTCACCACCATGTCATCCAAAATGTTGATGTCTTTCTTTGTTCAGTCGAGAACAAATTATGTTTTTTGAGGAAAACATTGCAGGATTTTTCTCATTTTAATGGACTTTAATCGAGCCCAACATTTAACACTTAACTCAACACTTAACAGTTTTTTTCAACAGAGTTTCAAAGGACTATAAACGATCCCAAACGAGGCATAAGGGTCTTATCTAGCGAAACGTTTGTCATTTTTGACAAGAAAAATAAAAAATATGCTCTTTTAAACCACAACTTTTCGTCTAGGTCCGGTCCAGCGTGACCTAACGTAAATGCGTAGCGACGTAGGGAGGTCACGTGTTACATATATAAAACGCACATTTGCGGACCATTGTAAACAATAAACTGACACAAAGAAATTAATTAGTATCAGTTGACAAACAACAATGTAGGAACGGTCCTCTTTCAACACACTTGTTAACACTGGGGCGGAGTTTTGCGTTCGTCCTCTGTGACCTCTTGACGTCATGACGTATTGCGTGGGGTCACGCTGACGCATCACGATCGGATCTAAACGAGAAGTCACATAATATGGCAATTTTTCAAGATGTAATATTCGTCTCAGGTGTTCCCAGAACACCTGTAAAGTTTCAGGTCCAAATGACTTATAAATCATTTATTATGCCATGTTGAAAATGCCAATTTTTAGGCGTTTAGGACAAAGTGCAGTTTATGTGTGTCTCTTTAAATGTTTTCCTCGTTTATCCAACGCTATCTCATGGTTATTCGTACATATTTTACAAGGTTGCTAATTCGTAATTATTCATACAATACATTTTGTACGAATTCCCTTGACCCCTGTGATGTTGGGGTAAGGGGTGGAGTTTCATTATTGTTATGATTATGATAATGGTAAGTTTTTGCAAGGCTAACTTCGTATACATTTATATAAATTGTAAAATATGTCAAGATCAGTTTGCTTTATCTATACCGACATACATTGTTTTTAATAACACAATCATCTTACTTCATTGTTCAAAATGAAAGTGCGGTAATGAATTGTGTAACTAAGATTTAAACTAAAAAGTTTGACCTGGTCTTTGGATGACTGTGGGCGGGGCCTGTGCAAAGTGACATCAGTTTGCTTAGAAAATGGAAAAGATTGAGACTGTTGGGGTTTTACAGAGATTTACAAAAAAAGGAGAGGGCAGATTATTATTATTAATTCAAGGGAGTTGTGTACATACAATTATGTTCAATTTACAATTAAAAGTGAATTTCTTATATTAGGTGATCTATAAAAAGTCTATGGCATATCCCTATTTAAACGGGTATGTAAACGTGTATGTGTTTTTTTTTATCAGGCTGCCAGACTCTCTGGATCGTGATGACACTGGTCTTTATTTTCAGCCAGCTGATCTGGCAGAGGCTCTTACTACTCTACCTGGATATAGTGTAGAGAGACTGGCTTTACCTTACATTCCCCAGGTTACAGGTAAACACACACACACACTTTAATATTGCACACAAATAGTGCCATTTAGGCATAATAATTTTAATAAGTATTGTTTAAAGTGGTTTACTTTATTTTAAATAAAAAGCTTTCGTTTAACTCTTTCCCCACCAGCGTTTTTAAAGTTTAGTTTAATGCCTTCCAGAAAATCTTCTTCTTTAACTCTTTCCCTGCCAGCGTTTTTCAAAAAAGTTGCCAGTCAGCGCCTACATTTTTCATAATTTTCACAAAAGTTTAATGACTTCCAGAAAATGTTATTATTTAAATATATAAACATACAATATATCAAATAAAAGAACAGACCCTCTGCTTAAAAAAAAAGTTTTATCCCATTATTTCTCTTTTTATTACCTCTCAAATATGGGTAGGTTTTTTCAAAAACACCAAAGTTTGAGCAGAAAGCTGAGAATTCCATTTTTGTGATACTTTTGATACAGGTCAGATTCAGAGCGATCCTCAAAACATACACAGACATACAGCTGTTTGCCCTAGGGCAATACTTCCAGCAATAAGTTGCGGAAGAGCGCCACCTGGTGCATAATAGCGGTATTAGGGATTGCCAGAAATATTTGTCATTGGCACGGAAGCATTTTCTCTTAATTGACGAGTTAAGTTGTTAATGGCGGGGAAAGAGATACATATAATAAAATACAATATATCAAATAAAAAAGAGACCCTCTGCTTTAAATAAAACCTTTTTATTTTCTATTACCTCTCAATCATGGTTATGTTTCTTTTAACTCTTTCCCCGCCAGTATTTAAAAAAAAGTTGCCAGCCAGCGCCAGCATTTTTCATGATTTTCACAAAAGTTTAATGCCTTCCTGAAAATGTTCTTCTTTAAATATATAAACAAACAATATATCAGATGAAAGAACAGACCCTCTGCTTTCAAAAAAAAAAATGTTTTATCCTACCTTCATTAGTTCTCTTGTAATCACCTCTCAAACATGGGTAGGTTTCTTCAAAAACACCCAATTTTGGGCAAAAAGCTGAGATAATTCCATTTTTGCGAAGGCCTTTTGATAGAGATCAGATGCAGAGCGATCTTTAAAACATACACAGAGTTCTTTCTCTTTCAAGTGAGGCGCTACTTCCAGGTTGTATAAGTTGCGGAAGTGCGCCACCTGGTGGATAACAGTGGTATTGCGGAAAGACGGAAAATCTCGTCATTGGCGGGGAAGCGTTTTCTCTTAATTGACGAGATATCTCGTCAATGGTGGTGAAAGAGTTAATAATACCAAATTTGCATTTGCATTTTTGTAAAGGACTTTTGTTAGAGATCAGATTCAGAGCGATGATCAAAACAGAGTTTTTGGATCAGTGGATGCTTCAGTGTTTTATAAGTTGAGTAATAATAGCGGAAATATGAATTGCTGTACTTGTCATTAGGGCTGCAACGATTAATCGGGTGTCGCATTAAAAATGTCTCTGAAATCGATTCAGAATCGATTTTAATTTTGAATCGATTCTGTGTTTAATGCACAGCTTGTGCATGTACTATGGCAGTGGTTCTCAACTCCAGTCCTCGGGCCCCCCCTCCCAGAACATTTTAGATGTCTCCATATATAAAACACCTGATTCAGTTCATCAGCTTGTAAGTGTGTTAATTAAGGAAAAGTTTCAAACATTCTGGAAGGAGCCTAATGAGTGGAGTCAGGTGTTTCATATAAGGAGACATCTAAAACATTCTGGGAGGGGGGGCCCGGGGACTGGAATTGAGAACCACTGTACTACGGCATTTGGTCAGTAGGAAGTCCTTATCAATCTAAAATCATTATGAGTCAGAGTCATTTATAACGTGCTTTTAAAAAAGCAACACTCGTTAAACAAAATCATTAAAAATATTCTTTATTATCATGAAAATACCTGAAACAATTCGAAGAACAGCTATATAAATATTCCTATAGACATTTTCTGGAATAGCGTTTGTAATGCTTCTTCTCTGTGGCACCAAGGGAGTTTCTGCACGGGAGCGCCCCCTGGCTTTGGGATGGCCAGGATTTCACCGTAATCCATTCAAATTCATTCATTGAGAAAACATGCATTTGCACGATTAATCGTTGCAGCCCTACTTGTCATTGGCAGGGAAGCGGTTTTTAATTGACAATATAACTTGTCAGTGGCGGGGAAAGAGTTACGTTTTTGGTAAATATTTTATTAACTTTTTTAACTGAAATGATTCAGTTTTTGTTGATTTTACCAAGGATGCAACATGCAGGAACGAATAATGGTAATCAATAATATCCTACATACAGCATAAGGTCATGTCAAAGATTGAAATCAATAAGTGACAAGTCTTGGTGCTCCTATTCTTATAATTACATTATGAGACTTTAGCCTGGATATTGATTTATTTTCATGATTTAATCCTTAAATAGGTTGTAAATGACATTTAATGTCTTTAAACAGTTACTTTCACTTACCCTTACTTTCCACAATCCCGCTGCTGAAACAACCTCCAAGACTGCAACAGCAATGCTCTGAAATAATAGATCAACTTCTAATACTAATTTCTAATCTAAACGTATTCCACGTGAATTCATTCATCTTTCTGCTCAGCTTTGTCTGTGTTTTTCTCTGTGTGTTTGCACTTTAGTTCTGTATACGGTAGGAAAGATTCTGCACAGATGCAAACAAACATCCAGAGGTACATTTATTGAGTTAGTGAGCTCACAAAACTGTGCTTGTGTTTAGTAAGTTCACTGAATGGTAATAATATGTAGTTAGCAGCATCTCCCAGCAATCCTCCATCAGAAATCCACCTGTTACCATGACTACTAGTAGACTTCCTCTTCTCTGTAGCCACGGTGAAAGATTCCTTTAAGTCGTAATAGTGTTGTTAATTGACTCCCAGCGGGGGACGGAAGTATAAATATATAGTATGTGATGTGTTGAATTAGTCCTGTTTAACTAGTTTGGTGTTTTGTACGCTGCTTTCGAATGGACTGTGGATCCGGTAGGTTAAAGAGCGAGCACACACTGGGTTGGGTTGAGTTGCTTGGGTTTCAAGAAGAGTGCTGATTTTGCATGTTTGGACCAAACGAGAGTTTTTAGGGTTGACTCTTTAAACTTGGTGTGTTGACGGTTTACCATAAAAGATAAAAAAAACTTACTAAAAAATAATGAAACATGCAAATTAATTATTATGATTAAGAAATGATGTATATTTTAAATGATGTAACTCCTGAGATGTTTGTGGAGTTCGCTTAAAAAGTCAAACCCTTATGTGACATCGGTATTCTTTTTTTTTTTTAACTTGTTTCATTCAATGTGTTTTGGTGACCTGCATTTCTTCTGTTTAATTTCACCATTCTTTTGCATTTGCAACTTTTCATGAGCATTAACCCATGATTTACTGCTACTAATTTATTGGTTGTTATTTGGCACAACTTTATAATGATTTGAATTATATGATCACATTGAGCGTAGTTTACTTATATTGAGTTCTGACCCACAGATGAAGATCGTATGCAGCGCAGGAAGAGTTTTGTAGACACAATTTCTCTCCAGGTTGACATCATTTCCAATAGCTTACCTGATCAGGTATGAACAACATGCATGTCTGAATGGTTAAATATGATGATTAAGGTCCAAAAAAAAAGTCAACACATGCATGTTTATCCTACAGTCTCATCTTGCAGAGGAGATTACATTTGAGACCCTGAAAAAGGCCATTGGTATGTTTGGTTAAATATCTACTAAGCGTTTGTATGCATATTTCTGCATGTGTTACTTAGTGAGATGTTTCTTCATCTTTTTTAGATACCACAGGCCTGGAGGAACAAGAGAGAGAGAGGAGAAGACAGGTGATGGAGAAGTTCCAGAAAGCTCCGTTTGAGGAGATAGCAGCACACTGCGAATCCAAGGTACTTTGTGTGTACAAGTTGTTACACTTTGGGGGGGCTAAAGGCCGAAGTATTCATGCACCACCAAATTTTTGAAACCCTGCATACGTTGTACACGTAGGTTGCGCATTCGCTTACAAGAGAATTTAGTATGTAGCCCAGGGGATGCATTGCCCTAGCATGGTTATCAGCACCAAAACACAACATATGCTGGTCCTGTTGGTATGCTGGTTTTTACATCAGGTAAGAATGAGGAAACAAACACGTTTGAGGCTCACGATAACGCGGGGAAAATAAGTATTTGACACATCAGCATTTTTATCAGTAAGGGGATTTCTAAGTGGGCTAATGACACAAAATTTCCACCAGATGTAGCCATCAAACCAAATATTGAATTCATACAAAAAATCTGAACATTTAAGTATACAAGTTGAGTCATAATAAATAAAGTTACATAAACAGCGACTTTTGTTGCAGTTTGAGTTAAATCACTCCTCAACTTAGTTCATCTTTGTTTTCACCGTCGCAAACGGAAATACCTATGACCAAGTTTTTTTTTAACCGACGGGAGGGGTTCTGGTGGACCAATCACAGCGCTTGCGGTTTGCTTAGAACTGACGCGGCGCTAAAAAATTTGCAAGGTGCATGTCAGGCTACGCAGAGCTACGCATGGCTACGGCGTAGAGCTTACGCACGACTATAAATCGGGCTTAAGTCAGATTTGCTGTATCAAGATAGCTTATACAATTAGACATGTGTCCATTAACCAGACCCACAGAACATAAAAAGTTTTATTGGGAGAAACATTGTTGTATTTGTTTGTTTGTTTTAAACATAATCGTGTAAGATGTTGCATATACATTTGTTTTCCACATTTGAATTTTCTTTTTTTTTACTCTTATTTTAAGGCAAACATGCTTCACGATCGCTTGGCTCAGATATTTGAACTCACCATTCGGTAAGTTCACGTCATTTACAAATTCTTATTTTACAACTTTTATCTTATAAATGTCTTTCAACGTGAGTTGGTATTTGATTCGTCTTTCTGTTCGTTCGTTTCTATTCAGCCCGCCTCCAAGCCCGTCGGGCACAGTGACCGTGACATCAGGCCACGCCCAGTACCAGTCTGTGCCAGTCTATGAAATGAAGTTTCCTGACCTTTGTGTGTACTGAATCATGACTATCACACGTCGCGTGACCACATACTTGATTCGGTGATAATCTTTTCAAAAGATTAAATCTTTATTAGATTCCACTCACCAAGCCTAAATATCTTGTATATATTCATGATGCAAGTCATGCCCAGGTATAATTCAGGCACTTAACCCCTGCATTTTGCACCAATCAGCACGCAAAGCTTAATACCAGCCATCCAATCGTGCACCAGCTCTTTAGTGTCATGTGAATTATTGTAATGCGTGAATTATCGCTTCAAGAGCTCTTTTGAAAAATGTTTAATGGAAATGACTTCATTAACAATTGAGGGACCTTATATGCTGCCATTAGTATAAATGCTGGTCAATCTCTTTTTTTCCGAATCGTCATTTGCACATTAAGCCATCATCAGCAGAGAGATTAACTCATGACAAATTTCTCCTATGTAGATTTTTCTGTACAATATATAATATAGCTTATTTTTGACAAATCTATATAATTTTAGATGAAATAACCGTTGTGTTCACTTTGCATGGCTTGGTCGGTTCTTCTCAATGTAAACTTCTGTGAGCCTTTAATGTACAAAATTAGCCTTTAAAGTCAATGTTGTGGATGTCAACGTGGACTTTATTTTCTTAGTAAATCACTATTCCTCATTTTGCCTTCACTGTGTCGAGAAACCAAAACATTGGCTTTTTATCACCAAAGAGCTCCGCCCACTCCCTTTCTTTATGGCCACACACTGCCACCAATCAAATCGTGAGCCAATCAGAAATTAAAAACAGAGGGTGAGAATACTGCAATATTTGTAATAGGTGCAAGAAAAATATTTAATAATACTTGATTTACTAAGATTTCTAGCAGATTGGGATCGGAAAACTCTGGAGATAAATATAAAAATCCGAAAATCTGCATTCATCAACCAGCTGCTTGTAAATACAGTAGAAGCACAAGGGAATTGTGATGTGTTTTTGCTGTACTTGAGGACAATTTTAGACATTTAGACAAATTTTGTGACTGTTAGCTCAAATACAGTAATTTTCTGGAAATGTTTTCATCCGTGCTTCCTGTGGTAGGAGAAGTGAACAATTTCTGTTTATCTGGTTAAAATACGAAAAGCTTTTCATGCTTTTAAAATTTGCTGTAGTACGACTGGCTTTGCTTTGTATTGTGAACGTATTTGGTATTTGGATGGGACTGCAAGTTGGACAGATAGATGTGTTTTCTGCAGGTACGGCGTATATTTATGGGTTGCTTATTGTGGATGATGAAATGTCTTGCAAATCTGCGTTGTGGGATTTGCATGCACAGAAAGTAAAGAATGTCTATGAAGTATTAAAATGTCAAAGACGCTCAGTAGACTTATTTTCTCTACTAATTTACATAAGCAAGATAACATGAGATAAAGTCAGTAATCGACATCTGGTCGCTGTATATTTATTTTCGTAAGTTGATGCATTTCAATCGAGGTTGCCCTGCGATCATAAGTGTAAAAACTATGTTCAATGCTGTGATGAAATCAGGCATATGTCTGTAGAAATGTGAAATCACAAACTAATGTAGATCCATGCAATATATTTTTATGTAATACACAATAAGAATATGATGTTTCATAATGCGAGGCATTTTAGACACATCATCTGTAATGCGTCTGTAGAGATGTGTGTGTGTGTGTGTGTGTGTGTGTTTTAAAGGGATGTCCTAAGTCATACACTTTTTTGCATGCTGGTGTTGAATTTTTTGTTAAAATCTTATATCACAGTAAAGGGAAATCATTCTTACTGTAAATGCTAGTTTCATTTCTGTAACGTTTCAATTATGGTGCATTGGCGTTTATCATAGGGTTAAAATCTTTGTTATATCTATAACCATTTTTTTCTTTGTTAATTGTTAGGAAAATAAGGAATAAGTTAAGTTGCATTTCATTTTTTTGGGAATGTGTCAATATGGGACAGTATGGATGCGTGAATGTGGTTATGATTGATATGGCAACATCATGGTAGATTTTGAATGTGTAACATCGTGTGCAATACAAACCACTGAAGTGTTGCTATATGATTACAAATGTTACTATAAAATCTTTTAGGTGTAATTTAGCCATATCCAGGTTTCTTCAAAATTGTCTGCCATGTTAATGTGCAATGAGATTTTATGTATGACGTAATAGTCTTAAATAAAGATTTTGTATTTAAATCTTCTCTGTCTGTGCCTTTTTTTTTGTAAGTGATGCACATTTGTTTGTGATGATAAGGGACTGCTTCCCCCTGAAGTTGTATGATTGTAATGCAAAACATGTAATACATTAATAATCTATTTAAATATTCATACAAAAAAAATGCTGGTGTCAAAAGGGACAACCCCAAGCCGTTGGGTTGTTGTAATTTCACCTATTTTTGTTTGTTTCAACCCATTGTTGTGTCAAATGTAAACATTTTATAGGTTAATTTAACCTAAAGGCTGGTTCCTTGTCCCTTTTTGACCAACCATTGGTTGAGAATAACGCAGCATTTTTAGAGTGTATAACAAATACTGATATAATATAGCCTATTAAGCAAATATGAAGAAAATATATTTTTGCATTGCAGTAAGATACACTCAGAAAAAAAGTTACTGTACACTGCAAAAAATGACTTATTACGAAGTATTTTTGTCTTGTTTTCAGTAGAAAATCTAAAAATTCTTAAATCAAGATGCATTTTCCTGATGAGCAAAATGACCTAAGAAAATAAGTCTACTCTCTAAAAACAAACGGTGCTATATAGCACCAAAAGTGGTTCTTTGCTCGTAATCATAGAAGAACCGTTTTTAGTGCCATATAGCACCGGTGAAGCACCTGTGTAGAACCATATGGGGGCCATATAGCACCACTATAGCACCAAATATTGTTCTACATGGCACTATGTGGTTCTACACAGGTGCTTCACCGGTGCTATATGGCACTAAAAACGGTTCTTCTATGATTACGAGCAAAGAACCACTTTTGGTGCTATATAGCACCATTTTTTTTTAGAGTGTAGTTTTTAGACAAAAAATATACAATTTAAGTGAATTTGTGCATAAAACAAGCAAAAGTATCTGCCAATGGGGTGAGAAAATTTTCCTTGAATTAAGTGTTTAAGAAAAAAGAAAACTAATTTTAAGATTTATTTTCTCACCCCTTTGGCAGATATCTTTGCTTGTTTTAAGAACAAATTCACTTAAATTGTATTTTTTTGTCCTATAATCTGGACTTATTTTCTTAGGTCGTTTTGCTCATCAAGAAAAAACATCTTAATTTAAGAATTTTTGGACATTTCTACTAAAAACAAGACAAAAAAGTCATTTTTTGTAGTGTAACATATCACTGAAATGACAACCGTCAATAAAACGGAGGAAAAATTATGAAAAGATTCCCAATGACGAGGGGAAGATGACGAGCCACGCTCAAAGCTACAACTACCACCTGCATTAGTGTGCACGTCCACCCGCCAGCGTACACAGAAGACACTTCTTGCCACTACTAGATAAGCATACACTAAGAAAATAAGTTTAGTGTTTAGACAAAAATATCAAAGTAATCTTGTGATTAAAACGAGCAAAAAATCTGCCAATGGGGTATAAAATGTTACATTCTTTTTCCTTGAATTATGTGTTTAAAGCGTAACTAAACCCCTGGTCAGAGCCTGACTCCACCCACTGGCAATATTTGAAAAATGCAAGAAATGTGGGCAGATCCGAATGGAGATAGAGGGGACGAACTAAGCTCGTACCAAGTGTGTGGTGAGAACAAGCATAGATATGTATAAAGGCTAGATAGCTCACCCGCGCTGCTGGCCAATTGAGTGGAACGTCTGCATTTTGGCGGCCATCTTACAACAGGGCGCTCGCTCACTCCTAGCATTGAGTTTTAATGATGCAGGTACTTTTAAATGACCATAACTTGCTTAATTTTTTACCGATTTTCAAACGGTTTGGTTTGTTATAAACGTCAAAGATGTAACTATGACACTGCATACCTATACTAAAAATATATAAAAAATTCATGAAACATGTCAAAGCATCCAGTATTATAGCCAACAAACCGTTTGAAAATCGGTAGAAAATTGAGCAAGTTATGGTCATTTAAAAGTACCTTCACCATTAAACTCAATGCTACGAGTGAGCGAGCGCCCTGTCGTAAGATGGCCGCCAGGTGATGCCATTAGGGACTCAGCGGTAAGCCATCTAGCCTTTATACATATCTATGGTAACAAGGGCGTGGTGAGCTTGAACCTGCCTACGTCATGAGTCAATTTTTGGACCCAACATCCAATAGGAAAATTCAACTGCAGTAGCCACCGTTCAACCTGAAGAGGGCAGCACTCAGACGTTTTTACACCATATATTGTAGTATTGAAACACTTTATATCCAAATGTCAAAAAACTTACTAAAATCAATTAACAGCACTAATAAAGCATCATTCTTACAGATCATTAACTAAAAAAAGTTAGTTTAGGGTTTAGTTACTCTTTAAGAAAAAAGTAAACTTTTTTTCAAGAGTTTTTTCTAACCCCTTTGGCAGTGTTTTGGTGCTTTTTTAAAAAGAAATTCACTTTAATTTTATCTTTAACTTTAATGAGACTTATTTTCTCCGGTCATTGTGCTCATCGTGAAAATGCATCTTGATTTAAACATTGTTAGATATATGTACTGAAAACAAGATAAAAATACTAAGTAAGCATTTTTTGCATTCTACCCATCCATTCCCTTAGTAGTTAAAAACAGGGTGTGGCAGGGGTGAAGGTGGTGTTAGGGTTCGGGGAAATTCCCTTATTTTCAAATTTTGTGTCTCTTCTCTGAAACGCTTAGTTTAGCTGACAATTTAATATTATACAAAAACAATAAATGTCTTTATTTGTAATTAAATGAATAAAAATTACTTCAGTCAAATCATTGTGTGGATTTAAAAAAGATACAAAAATACAAATACAATGATTTGCTCCAAAGGTCACTAAAACATAAGCTTTAAAGGGATAGTTCACCCAAAAAAATGTCGTCGTCATCAAAAATTTTGTCATCACTCTTTTTTCTACTATGTAAGTCAATGGGGCTTTTGATTGGTTTGCTTACAAACATTCCTCAAAATATCTTCCTTTGTGTTGTTCATCAGAACAAAAAAAAATAATACAGTTTTGAAACAACATGAGAATGAGTAAATTAATTTTCATTTTTAGGTTTACTATCCCTTCAATGTGAAGGGCATCTCTCATTTCTTTTAGTGGGTCGATTTTGTTTGCAGAGCACAATTGCAGGCCCCAGTTTCACCTGTGGCAAGTTTGTATTCTGTAGTTATTCGCTCCTATCAAAACCATGCAGTTTGTAGATTGAACGTTAGCTGAGGAGGAACAGCTGATTCTGGATGGCGCCTTCTTTGGTCATTGATGTTGAGTGAGGTTTTTTGTCTATTACATCTTTTATTTACTTGATGATTGAATCACACTGAGAGCTAGAACCATCTTGTTTTATTATTCTGGTTCCTCTTCCTCCTCCTCTTCTTTTTCTGGCTCCTCCTTTTCCTCTTCTTCTTTTCCTTGCTCCTCTTCTTCCTCTTCTTCTTCCTCCTCCTGTTTGGCACCCCCTGCAGGTTTACTTTGCGCGGGGTTCTTTCCGAGTGAGGATGTGTGCGGCCTGACTGGCTGCTGGTTCTGTGCATTTGTTTGCGGACGTTGCTGGGTCATTTCATTGCTCTCCTCGCTAGAGCCCTGATTGGTTGATTGCATCGAAGAATCTGTAGTACGGTGGCATGGTGGGCGGGGCCCAGAACACGACGAGGTGATTGACTGATTGAAGTAAGAAGCAGCCATGCACTCAGCAGTGGAACGGTCGCAGACACACTGCAGCCGGTCGCACACGCTCGTACCCATACCTGCCACAGACACACAGTAATCTGCATTAGTTTACCAGTCTTATATTTCTTTTAGTAAATATTTGCAAGTTTTTTGGTAAGTGTGTAATGTCTTACATCGGGGTTTTCCTTTCTGACAGCTGATTTGAGCATTGAGTTTTCTGTTTCTCCTGCAGCCCAGCGAACTCAGCTGTTCCAGACAACACTGATGCAGAAAACAGCACCTGAAACACAACATCAACAACAATCAGCCATTGAAAAACCACACAGTTGACGGCATCTGTACAATTTTTTCTACTGTGGAAGTCTGTGGGTGCCATAAACTGTGTGGTTAGTATTATTTATCAAAATATATTCTCTTATGTTCAATCGAATAAAGAAATTCATACAGGATTATTAGACATGCAACCACCTTACATAATGAACTGTATTGTTTTTTATTACCTTAGAATCAGACGTTTTAACTACATACACTGCGGGTCTCCTTACATGGAAGTCGCCATCATGTTTCTACAGTAGCCCTTAATGGCCAAACTGCTCTACAGAGGACGTTTTATCCCTAAGTTGTCTTAGACGACAACATGTTTGTCCTGTTGCAGCTACAGTAGCTTGTCATTGCATTTTGAAATAGAGGTTGGTTGCAATTCGCAATATCACCAATTAGCAAATACACTCTAAAAAAACAAACGGTGCTATATAGCACCAAAACAATTGCTTTGGATCGTAACGATAGAAGAACCATTTTAGTGCCATATAGCACCGGTGAAGAACCAGTGAAGCACCAGTGAAGCACCGGTGAAGCACCAGTGTAGAACCATATAGGGGCCATATAGCACCACATATGGTTCTACATAGCACTATATGGTTCTACACAGGTGCTTCACTGGTGCTTCACTGGTTCTTCACCGGTGCTATATGGCACTAAAAATGGTTCTTCTATCGTTACGATCCAAAGCAATTGTTTTGGTGCTATATAGCACCGTTTGTTTTTTAGAGTGTAACATATTTTTATTTTAGAATGTGTAAGAAAAAACTGTATCTTCTGTATCTCAGACTTGCGAATTTGTCTCTCAAACTTGCGACTTTATGTCTCAGAATTGTGACTTTATATCAGAATTGCGACTTTATTTCTAAAATTGCTACTTTATAGCTCAGAATTGCGACTTTATAGCTCAGAATTGCGACTTTATAGCTCAGAATTGCGTCTTTATAGCTCAGAATTGCGACTTTATAGCTCAGAATTGCAAATTATTTCTCAAACTTGCGACTTTATGTCTCAGAATTGCGACTTTATATCTTAAAATTGAGACTTTATAGCTTAGAATTGCGACTTTATAGCTCAGAATTGCGAATTTATTTCTCAAAATTGCGACTTTATTTCTCAGAATTGAGACTTTATATCTCAGAATTGTGACTTTATATCAGAATTGCGACTTTATTTCTCAAAATTGCAACTTTATTTTTCAGAATTGAGACTTTATAGCTCAGAATTGAGACTTCATAGCTCAGAATTGCAACTTTATAGCTCAGAATTGCGACTTTGTATTTTAAAATTGAGACTTTATAGCTCAGAATTGCGACTTTATAGCTCAGAATTGCAACTTTATTTCTCAAAATTGCGACTTTATTTGTCAGAATTGAGACTTTATAACTCAGAATTGCAACTTTATTTCTCAAAACTGCGAATTTATTTCTCAGAATTGAGACTTTATAACTCAGAATTGCGACTTTATAGCTGAGAATAGCGACTTTATAGCTCAGAATTGCGAATTTATGTCTCAAATTTGCCACTTTATGTCTCAGAATTGCGACTTTATATTTTAAAATTGAGACTTTATAGCTCAGAATTGCGACTTTATAGCTCAGAATTGCGACTTTATAGCTCAGAATTGCGACTTTATAGCTCAGAATTGCGACTTTATAGCTCAGAATTGCGACTTTATAGCTCAGAATTGCAACTTTATTTCTCAAAATTGCAACTTTATTTCTCAGAATTGAGACTTTATATCTCAAAATTGCGAATTTATAGCTCAGAATTGCGACTTTATATCTTAAAATTGAGACTTTATAGCTCAGAATTGCAACTTAATAGCTCAGAATAGCGACTTTATAGCTCAGAATTGCGACATTGTATTATCAGAATTGCGAATTTATGTCTCAAACTTGCGACTTTATGTCTCAGAATTGCAACTTTATATCAGAATTGCGACTTTATATTTCAAAATTGCGACTTTATAGCTCAGAATTGCGACTTTATAGCTCAGAACTGCGACTTTGTATCTCAGAATTGCGAATTTATGTCTCAAACTTGCCACTTTATGTCTCAGAATTGCGACTTTATATTTTAAAATTGAGACTTTATAGCTCAGAATTGCGACTTTATAGCTCAGAATTGCAACTTTATTTCTCAAAATTGCGACTTTATTTCTCAGAATTGAGACTTTATATCTTAGAATTGCAACTTTATAGCTCAGAATTGCGACTTTATAGCTCAGAATTGCGACTTTATATCTTAAAATTGAGACTTTATAGCTCAGAATTGCGACTTTATAGCTCAGAATAGCGACTTTATAGCTCAGAATTGCGACATTGTATTATCAGAATTGCGAATTTATGTCTCAAACTTGCGACTTTATGTCTCAGAATTGCAACTTTATATCAGAATTGCGACTTTATATTTCAAAATTGCGACTTTATAGCTCAGAATTGCTACTTTATAGCTCAGAATTGCGACTTTGTATCTCAGAATTGCGAATTTATGTCTCAAACTTGCCACTTTATGTCTCAGAATTGCGACTTAATATTTTAAAATTGAGACTTTATAGCTCAGAATTGCGACTTTATAGCTCAGAATTGCAACTTTATTTCTCAAAATTGCGACTTTATTTCTCAGAATTGAGACTTTATATCTTAGAATTGCAACTTTATAGCTCAGAATTGCGACTTTATAGCTCAGAATTGCGACTTTATATCTCAGAATTGCGACTTTATAGCTCAGAATTGCAACATTGTATTATCAGAATTGCGAATTTATGTCTCAAACTTGCGACTTTATGTCTCAGAATTGCGACTTTATATTTTAAAATTGAGACTTTATAGCTTAGAATTGCGACTTTATAGCTCAGAATTGCGAATTTATTTCTCAAAATTGCGACTTTATTTCTCAGAATTGAGACTTTATATCTCAGAATTGTGACTTTATATCAGAATTGCGACTTTATTTCTCAAAATTGCAACTTTATTTTTCAGAATTGAGACTTTATAGCTCAGAATTGAGACTTCATAGCTCAGAATTGCAACTTTATAGCTCAGAATTGCGACTTTGTATTTTAAAATTGAGACTTTATAGCTCAGAATTGCGACTTTATAGCTCAGAATTGCAACTTTATTTCTCAAAATTGCGACTTTATTTGTCAGAATTGAGACTTTATAACTCAGAATTGCAACTTTATTTCTCAAAACTGCGAATTTATTTCTCAGAATTGAGACTTTATAACTCAGAATTGCGACTTTATAGCTGAGAATAGCGACTTTATAGCTCAGAATTGCGAATTTATGTCTCAAATTTGCCACTTTATGTCTCAGAATTGCGACTTTATATTTTAAAATTGAGACTTTATAGCTCAGAATTGCGACTTTATAGCTCAGAATTGCGACTTTATAGCTCAGAATTGCGACTTTATAGCTCAGAATTGCGACTTTATAGCTCAGAATTGCGACTTTATAGCTCAGAATTGCAACTTTATTTCTCAAAATTGCAACTTTATTTCTCAGAATTGAGACTTTATATCTCAAAATTGCGAATTTATAGCTCAGAATTGCGACTTTATATCTTAAAATTGAGACTTTATAGCTCAGAATTGCAACTTAATAGCTCAGAATAGCGACTTTATAGCTCAGAATTGCGACATTGTATTATCAGAATTGCGAATTTATGTCTCAAACTTGCGACTTTATGTCTCAGAATTGCAACTTTATATCAGAATTGCGACTTTATATTTCAAAATTGCGACTTTATAGCTCAGAATTGCGACTTTATAGCTCAGAACTGCGACTTTGTATCTCAGAATTGCGAATTTATGTCTCAAACTTGCCACTTTATGTCTCAGAATTGCGACTTTATATTTTAAAATTGAGACTTTATAGCTCAGAATTGCGACTTTATAGCTCAGAATTGCAACTTTATTTCTCAAAATTGCGACTTTATTTCTCAGAATTGAGACTTTATATCTTAGAATTGCAACTTTATAGCTCAGAATTGCGACTTTATAGCTCAGAATTGCGACTTTATATCTTAAAATTGAGACTTTATAGCTCAGAATTGCGACTTTATAGCTCAGAATAGCGACTTTATAGCTCAGAATTGCGACATTGTATTATCAGAATTGCGAATTTATGTCTCAAACTTGCGACTTTATGTCTCAGAATTGCAACTTTATATCAGAATTGCGACTTTATATTTCAAAATTGCGACTTTATAGCTCAGAATTGCTACTTTATAGCTCAGAATTGCGACTTTGTATCTCAGAATTGCGAATTTATGTCTCAAACTTGCCACTTTATGTCTCAGAATTGCGACTTAATATTTTAAAATTGAGACTTTATAGCTCAGAATTGCGACTTTATAGCTCAGAATTGCAACTTTATTTCTCAAAATTGCGACTTTATTTCTCAGAATTGAGACTTTATATCTTAGAATTGCAACTTTATAGCTCAGAATTGCGACTTTATAGCTCAGAATTGCGACTTTATATCTCAGAATTGCGACTTTATAGCTCAGAATTGCAACATTGTATTATCAGAATTGCGAATTTATGTCTCAAACTTGCGACTTTATGTCTCAGAATTGCAACTTTATATCAGAATTGCAACTTTATAGCTCAGAATTGTGACTTTATAGCTCAGAATTGCAACTTTATTTCTCAAAATTGCAACTTTATTTCTCAGAATTGAGACTTTATATCTCAGAATTGCAACTTTATAGCTCAGAATTGCGACTTTATAGCTCAGAATTGCGACTTTATATCTTAACTCTTTCCCCGCCATTGACGAGTTATCTCTTCAATCTGTAATACCGCTATTATCCACCGCAACTTATAAAAACCCGAAGTATTGCCCTAGGGCAAACAGCTGTATGTCCGTGTATGTTTTAAACATCGCTCTGCATCTGGGGCCGTATTCACAAAGCATTTTATCTTATCACTAAGAGTACTCCTAAATCGCACTAAAAGATTTTAGCTAGGAGTTTTCTCTTAAAAGTTATTCACAACGCCTTTCAGACCTACTTTTAGTAAGGAAAAATGATAACTCCTAAACTAAGAGTGAGTCTTCGTTGCTACGGATGACGTCAATTCTCATGCACGAGCTGCCTCGCAATGACCACGGTGATTGGTTGTTAGATGACAGGGCTGTCAGGCGTAACATAACACAGACGCACCAAATCATGGAATTAAAATATCGAAATATGTCTGTGTCCTATACAAAATAATAATAATAGTAATGCCATCGAAATGCATATATAAAAGAAAAGTCGTGAATTAAATTAAATTAAATCAAGCCTAATACAAATGAAAACCGCCAATTGCCTAATAATAAAACGACATTGCATTAACACTTGCTTGATTAATGTACATCCTATTAGCCTAAATAGACTACTTAAAGCAAGGAAATGTTGCCCATATTAAAGAAGCCTGCCTAATGTAATAAATAAATGATGGTGGAACTCGCCAAAACGAAAAAGAAAGCCCAAATGGATGCAGGATCAGTTTTGCTGCTGGCCCAGTTGGTGCTGGAAAAAAGAAACGTAATAAAAGGGAAATTCGGCACTGAGATATCAAGCAAAACTAAGCGTGAGACATGCGAGAAAGTGATGCGCGGGTCAATGTACAAAACAACTGGCACCCGACCAACGTTTTCAACTAACCCGCCCGCAACTCGGACCGCAAAAAATAAAAAATAAATCGTGTACCCGACCCGCTCCCTGGCCAGCATTTTTTTTAAGTAGTAATTGTTTAATAGTTAATTGCCATCTTTATTTCAAACGACCTGACCGAACGCGACCCGAATATCATAAAAAATATTTTTGGATGACTCGTGACCGCATGCATCCGCTCATTTCGGATCAACCCGCGCATCACTGGGGAGAGGATTTGTTGCAGATCAATGCAACATTCCCGCTTATGTCGCGGACCCCGGACGAATGCGAGAGGCGGTGGTATATGCATTACAATCGCAGTAGAGGGTTGAGATTGCAGCCTTTAAACAGAATAGCATGGCAACAGGTATGCCTATAATATTAAATATTTAATATCATTATTGTTTCATGTAATTCTAAAAAACTTCCTGCTTGTCATGAATGTAATGAATTAAGAAACAAATGTCATAAACAATATGCTTACATTAATGTGTGCTTTTAAGTGTTATGTGCAATGCTTGTGAGTTGGTAAAACTGTCCATGTTAAGGAGGATCAGCACCTAAGGCATTTTAAGATCTTTTGTGAATAGGTCTTAGTGAGTTAGGAGTCCTCTCGACTTCTTTTAAGCTGTCCCAGACTTAGGTGCTACTTTTAGGGCTAAAATGCTTTGTGAATTACTCTTAGTGAAAAAAATTAGGAGTCCTAAATTTAGGAGTGACACGCCCAGTATTTTTAGGAGTTGCTCCTAAATTCGCCAGTTAGGAGCTACTTTTAGCCTTAAAATTCTTTGTGAATACGGCCCCTGATCTCTATCAAAAGTCCTTCACAAAAATGGAATTATCTCAAAATAATATGCTCAAAATTTTTTGTTTTTGATTAAACCTACACATATTTTAGAGGTGATAAAAACAGAACACATGAAGGTAGGATGAAACTGATTTTTTTGTTTAAAAGCAGAAGGTCTGTTCTTTTATTTCATATATTGTATGTTTATATATTTGAAAAGGAGCATTTTCTGGAAGGCATTAAACTTTTGTGAAAATCATGAAAAAGGCTGGTGGGGAAAGAGTTAAAATTGAGACTTTATAGCTCAGAATTGTGACTTTATTTTTCAAACTTGGGACTTTATGTCTCTGAATTGCGACTTTATATCTTAAAATTGAGACTTTATAGCTCAGAATTGCGACTTTGTATCTCAGAATTGCGAATTTATGTCTCAAACTTGCCACTTTATGTCTCAGAATTGCGACTTTATATTTTAAAATTGAGACTTTATAGCTCAGAATTGCGACTTTATAGCTCAGAATTGCAACTTTATTTCTCAAAATTGCGACTTTATTTCTCAGAATTGAGACTTTATATCTCAGAATTGCGAATTTATAGCTCAGAATTGCGACTTTATATCTTAAAATTGAGACTTTATAGCTCAGAATTGCAACTTTATAGCTCAGAATAGCGACTTTATAGCTCAGAATTGCGACATTGTATTATCAGAATTGCGAATTTATGTCTCAAACTTGCGACTTTATGTCTCAGAATTGCAACTTTATATCAGAATTGCGACTTTATATTTCAAAATTGCGACTTTATAGCTCAGAATTGCGACTTTATAGCTCAGAATTGCGACTTTATAGCTCAGAATTGCGACTTTGTATCTCAGAATTGCGAATTTATGTCTCAAACTTGCCACTTTATGTCTCAGAATTGCGACTTTATATTTTAAAATTGAGACTTTATAGCTCAGAATTGCGACTTTATAGCTCAGAATTGCAACTTTATTTCTCAAAATTGCGACTTTATTTCTCATAATTGAGACTTTATATCTTAGAATTGCAACTTTATAGCTCAGAATTGCGACTTTATAGCTCAGAATTGCGACTTTATAGCTCAGAATTGCGACTTTATAGCTCAGAATTGCGACTTTATAGCTCAGAATTGTGACTTTATATCTTAAAATTGCGACTTTATAGCTCAGAATAGCGACTTTGTAGCTCAGAATTGCGAATTTATGTCTCAAACTTGCGACTTTATGTCTCAGAATTGCAACTTTATATCAGAATTGCAACTTTATAGCTCAGAATTGCGACTTTATATCTTAAAATTGAGACTTTATAGCTCAGAATTGCGACTTTATATCTTAAAATTGCGACTTTATAGCTCAGAATAGCAACTTTGTAGCTCAGAATTGCGACATTGTATTATCAGAATTGCGAATTTATGTCTCAAACTTGCGACTTTATGTCTCAGAATTGCAACTTTATATCAGAATTGCAACTTTATAGCTCAGAATTGTGACTTTATAGCTCAGAATTGCAACTTTATTTCTTAAAATTGCAACTTTATTTCTCAGAATTGAGACTTTATATCTCAGAATTGCAACTTTATAGCTCAGAATTGCGACTTTATAGCTCAGAATTGCGACTTTATATCTTAAAATTGAGACTTTATAGCTCAGAATCTCGACTTTATAGCTCAGAATTGCAACTTTATTTCTCAAAATTGCGACTTTATATCTCAGAATTGGGACTTTATAGCTCAGAATAGCGACTTAATATATCAGAATGCTGACTTTATATTTGAGAATTGCGACTTTATATCACAGAATTCTTACTTTACATCTCAGAATTGCGACTTTGTATATCTCAGAAATCTGACTTTATATATCTCAAGATATCTCAGATACAAAGTCACAATTTTCTTTTATTATTTTTTACATGGCGGAAACAAGCTTCCATAAGTCCCACAACAACACTGACTGGGTCACTTAATTGTTTTTTATCACCCATTAACCATTAAAACGACATTACAACAAACTTTTATCTATTTCCTCAGCCGAATTAACGTCAGGTTATCACACAAGCTCAGTTGCGCTCCTTCTCGCTCTTGTCACTCTCGTACATCACGCTATTATGGCCGAACAGCAGCATGCTGTGATTGCCTACTCCGTCATAGTGGCTGGTGTCATAAAATTGCTTCCCAACTATGCCTGTGCAAAGTCATACGCAGTTTTTCATCTCAGGTCCTGACAAGCTAGTACATTATTACAATGTTGTTTGGACCTATGCAAATTTTGCCAGGAAGGACATTTAAAGGGGTCATATGACGTTGCTAAAAGAACATTATTTTGTGTATATGGTGTAATGCAATGTTTTTACACCATTTACGGTTCATAAAACAAAACATTTTTCACATACCCTACATTATTGTTGCTCACTTATGCCCCGTCTTTCCAAAACATGTACATTTGTACAAAGTGTTCAACGTTTTCTTAAAAGCGCGGTTTGCTGTAATTGGCCAGCTATCCAATGCGTTGAGATTGGGCGAATAACTCAAGCGTGTGAAGGAAATGTGACACTCCTTACCATATTTGGAATATCAGCTCCCAAAGCAATAGTGACAGGTATTAATATCGTCTTTACTACCTTATCTATTCGAGCTCGAATCTGATGCAGAAAATGCAGATTACCAAACTGACTGATCAACTTTGCCAGCGTGACTTGAGCAGAACGTAACAGATTGGTAAGGATACTATGTAAACATAAAACCATGTCTGCATTTGTGAAAGTGTATGTGCATGTTCTGACCGGTCCAGCTGATCTACTGGGTTTCCTCTTCCCTGCTGTCCACAGTAGCAGCCATAGTTTTGATACTCATGAGGACATCGTCCTGTCAGACAGTTCAGCATTTCACCCAAAGCAGACATATCCCTTAGCACCTGTCCAGCTGCATCATACTGGTAAAAAGACATGCTACATTCTACACACAAACACATACACAGACACAAAGACTTGTTGGTAGGTGATATCATTACAAGGTCTCATTTTGATAAAATGGTTTTAAAACTGAGCAAATCCTCATATAAACCTTCGCTTTCTTCTTTCGGTTGGTCTGAAAGTCCCGCTGCCTCCAGCAGAGACCAGGCAAAGAACGGCAGTGTCCGTCTCCGTCTCCGGACAGGCTCTGGAGAAACACACGCACATGCTTACAGTTCTTTGGAAACAATATACATCTATGTTTGGTTAACTGATTGCTGGTTACCAATCTTCTCTGATTCCTGTGAGCTGTCAGACGGCTCTTTCACTTCCTCCTCCTGCTCCTCTTCCTCAGCAGACTCCTCCTGATCTGCAGGGGTCACCATAGTGGCAGGTGGCCGTTGCAGGGGTGGATGGGTTGATTTCTGGGAGTAAGGACGAGATGTGGATGCTGGCATCTGGGTCTTATGGAGAGGTTGAGATGTTGTTTTGTGATTCCTCGTTGGTTTTGCAACCGTGTGTTCTGTTGGTTTTGGGAACACGTGTACGGGAGGTTTAGTAGAGGGATCAGTAATGCCTGGTGTTGTGATGGAGGGTTTTAGAAAGCTGGCAGTGGTTCGGTTGTGGACCGAAGAAAAAATGCCACTTTGTTTTTCACTCTCTTCGTCACTCTGTAGCTCTTCATCACTCTTTTTGTTTTGTGAGTTTGTGGTGGCTTGTGTGGTCAAGTGTGATGCTGAAGATGTTGGTTTGGTTGTGATCAAGTCGCTTGCCTCTTCACTTTCTTTCTCTGTCTTTTCAACCGATAACTCTTCCTCCTCACTGTCTCTTTCTGGTTTATCTTCATTGGAAGATATGGATGGGGTTGTTTTATGATGAGAGTTTTGATTGGTTATTGTTTGGGTGGGTGTGGTCATCAGAAGGCTATAAAGGTTTTGATTGGTTTGTGTTGACTGTTCTTCTGTCTCTATCGACTCATCCATTATTCCTCCAGTGATGTTACTAGCATGAATTGTTGTTTTTTGTGTAACAGTAGTATGCGCAGGGATGTGTGTAAGAGGTTTTATGGTGTGTGTTGTATGTTGAATTTGTGCAGGTGTGTATGCTGTGGGTTTTAAATTGTTGTTTGCAGCCGGTTGAAACGTGTCTTCATCATCTTCATCACTTTCCTCATCTTCATCAGATGAGAGGTATTGTGGTTGTATGTGTGTGGATGTTGTTACTGATACTGTGTGTGGAGCAGAAAGAAGACTTTGTGTGTGTGATAAGTGTTGTGTATGGATTGATTGTATGTCTGTGTGTGAGAATGCGACAGTCTGTGTTTCTGTTGTTAATGGTAGAGCTGTGCTACCTGTCGGTCCATCTGTCAAGACATAAAAAATATAAATACTGAATTTCTAGATGGATAATCTCTTTGATGTTTTTTATATTTTAAGAAAGGGAACAAGAAATATAAAAACAGGAAAATTAATAAGAAGGCTCACTATTTGTGCTCATGTCCAATGCATTGTGGGTAGTAGGAATTTCTGTTTCTTCTGACATCACAGCAGTCACTAAAACGCAAACAGGAAATGATGTCACAGGTCACATGGTCATTATTCTGAAACTGCAGATCATGCCTGAATAGTTTACTTTGGGTGATACTTCAACTCGTGCAACCAAATCTGTTATGGGATTTGTTTGTCATTCAATTAAATTAGATGCTGATCCCAGATCAGTGTGGAGAAGCTTATATAAAATAAAACCCTTAAAGCTGCAGTCGGCAAGATTTTTTGATCATATTCACTGACACCAACACTATGCTCCAATAGAACAACATAAATTAGACTGTTTAAGAACCCCCCCCCCCCCGCGCTTCTACCTCCACTTAGCGCCTGTTATTTGTCTGGCAAAAAAACACCGCTCTCGGTTCATCTGGTCCAATCAGCGCAGACCTTTTCATCTGGTCCAATCAGAAGTTTCATGAAGATATTTTGTAAATTTCCTACTGTAAATATATCCAAACTTTGTTTTTGTGAGTGGATGCAGCAAATTCACAATCAAAATTGGCCAAAAACTCGCCTACAAACTTTGCTTTACTACCCAAGTTTGAATTTTTGAAGTTTGTGAAGTTTGAAGTTTATGTAAAAGCTTACAACTTCCCCCATTTAGTCAACAACGTTATTACCGTGGTAAGCCAGTAGAGAGCGCTAAAACCATAGACTGTAAAAAAATATAGACCTAGTGTCGGTGACGTCACCCATAGGTTTATGAAGAGCTTTTCTGAAGCCAATAATAGGCGGTGCCCGCCGTCGCCATCTTGGCCGCGCATCACTCGCGGATATCCGAAAAAAGAGGCGGGACATGGGTGAAGCTGAGGTGACTGGTTGCTGAAACCACGCCCGCCTAGCTCGACTCTAGTGACAGCAGTGGCCGTTCACCCATCACTCAAGTGGCCACGCCCCCTTAATTATGCAGAACTTTAAGGCTTAATATAATTTAAACGGATGAGTTACAAAAGAAATCACCCCCTCAGAGTTGTCATGAAGGGCAAACTTAGCTTCACTTTTTGTACCAGGCTGTAAACATATTATTTCTACTGTAAAGTTGGGGATTGACTCCCTTTTGGAGCCAGGCTCTAGTGGCCAGTCGATGAATTGCAGTTTAAATTACTTCCGTATTGGCTTCATCAGAGAGATTGGAAGACAAACATTTTCATTATTTATATGTGTGATAAAGACTTAATTTGGACTTTAAGGGCCCTATCTTGCACCCAGCGCAATTGACTTTGTCAGTGACGCATGTATCATTCATATTTTGCACCGGCGCACAGCGGGTTTTTCCCTCCACAGACGCACGTCGGCAAACTAGGGAATGAACTTGTGCTCCCTGGGCGGTTCAGCGCAAAAAAGGAGGCGTGTTCCAGCGCAAACCATCCCTGATGCTATTTTGCAGTTTCAAAAAACAATTACGCCACTGACCAGAAAAAACTAGTCTAAAGTCAGTGGCGCGTTGCGCATTATGCTATTTTAAGGGTGCATGCTTGACCATAATGTATAGCGTGCACAACGCGCATACACTTTGCTTATCTAATCTACACAGATGCAACAGTTATTTTTGCAAATCATAAATTGTTACAATAAAAAATATTAATACACGAGATAAGGGGAATCATAGTGGTGAGAATTGTGGTGATAGTTTTTATTTATTGTGTGGCTGCGTTAAAAAATTCTCATGCAAATAACGATTAAAATATTTTCATATGTTTGTTGTGTGGCTGTATTACGTTTATTTTATGTAGATAATAATTAAAATGTTTTTATAAGAAACCTTAATGTATGTGAACTTGATTTGTAAGAGTACTTTGGGGTTGGACTGCTTGCGTTTCTTGGCTTTCAGCGGTGAGGGTGGAAGCAGCGATGTCCTCTGCTGGGATCAGGTCCTGTGTAGAGGCAGATCCACCTCCCGTTACACGGCGTGCCCGATTTATGCTGGCAAGCTTGGGATTCCCCCGTCTCCTGACATCATTGTAGCGCTTGCAGCGCAACGTCCTGGGGATGCCAGCTGATGAGACAATTGTGGCTATTTCCTCCCACGCCTGTTTAACCGACGCTGATTTGGGCGGGTTTCTCCTATCTGCTCTTACAAAAACGTCGGTCTTCTCGGCTGTGAACCGCTCCTTGCGTGCGCCTGGTAAATCCGTCATAATAATAGCAACCCGCCATGGAACTTGCGCACTTGCGTTTAAAGGTAATGTTGGATGACGTTCTGATTGGTTTATTTAACGTTACACCCAAACCACATCTATGAATAATGAACCTACTTCAGACCAACCCCTTACTGATTTGCGCCTGGGGCAAGAGTTATTTCTCCCGCCGGGAAAATAGCAACAGCACCCAAGATCCGCACTTGTGCTTTGTGCTTCGCACTTGCGTTTCAGATCGTTAAAATAGGGCCCTAAATGCGATTGTCTCAATATTAAGTTTTTTTGCACTCTCAACTTCCAGATTTTTAAATTGTTGAATCTCAGCCAAATATTGTCCTATTCTAACAAACCATATATTAACGGAAAGCTTATTTATTCCAATAGCTTATGGATGATGTATAAATCTTACATCTGGTTTTATGGTCCAGGGTTGCACACAAACACATTCCTATACAGTATAAATATGTATAGTAACTGTAGTAATATTTTATGACAACTATTATGGCGGCCTCTATAAGTTAAAATGAGTATTACATATTAGGATTTTTTATTAATTAATTAATACTTTAATTAATTGAAGTAATAAAAATATTGAATGTGTTTCTGGATTTAAGGAGGAGAAGGTAAATATAAAAAGTCTTCATAGTCGAGGTAGGCTACCCTTTAAAACAGTGTGTGTGGGTGGGTTGTTTATGTGCGTCAGGACAAACTCACAGTCTCGTGTTCTGTCATCTGAAAAAGTAATTTTCTTCGAAAATTAACCTTTGGCATTTACAGAGAAAGCTGCAGCTTAAGTCTGGTACAGTGTATTTATTAAGCCCATAAGCATGCACAAAATTTTTCTTGTAAGTTGCTTTACAGAGAACCAAAATTTTTAAAACAATAACAGATCAAGTTTTAAACCACAAGCAGTGTCTGTGGTGGAATTTTGAACACTTGTTCAATGTGAAATGGTGTATTGAAGTCAGGGTTGAATTGTTTGCAACAACTCCGTAAGCCTGAGAGACACAGAAAAACGAAAAGCGTGCAGAATGCTTGATGTGAAATCAAACACATCTCTCACCATTAAAGACACCTTCCTCGTATTCCACCCCCTCCTCTTCCTCAACTGTGTTTTCTCTTTTTGATACGCTGTCTGTCTCCTGTTTCAGTTCATTCTCCTCTTTCCTTGGACCTGAGGATGAAGTATAGCAGACATCAGTGAAGTCTTGAGGTTGCTCAGATTAGTGGAAACTAGCGGACTACAGAAAATACACTAAGAATAAGAAGCTTCACCAGTCTGATATACGGCAGGGTTTTCTGTAGTCTGGATATCGCTGGCTTGAGAGCCGTTGACAAATACCACCTCAGTGGTGAAGTTGCTTATTGTCTCATTCAGTGTGTGATCAAATCCTGAAAGAGAGAGACATATTATGAGGTTTTGTTTTTATTTTTGCTTTAATGTGTACTTTGCTTTTACTGTTATATTACCATATATATCAAAGTCTGATGGGGAAAGCTCCACCCTGTCTGAAATGCATAACACATTGTCAGTTGATCAGTATGTGTAAACTGCTTTGTCACACACCAATATCAAAAGTTTTTAATTGGCTTGGGCAAACACACAGGTGGGTACCAGGGAATGACGGTCTAAAAATGTCTGTGGATGTGACTGATAGGTGTGTAGAGTCTCACCTGTTTCATTAAACATCTCACTGGTGTAGGTGTCATTAACAAGAAGATCTGTTGCAGAGAAAGTGAGTGAAGAGAAACATTAAAACAGATAAAAATAGCGTCTCTTTGTTTGCTATAAATAACTGTACAACTGTACTCTGATTAAAAGCTGTGGTACCTGTCTGTGATGTGATCGGTTGGTTGTTTCCATCCTGTTTTGTGATATGACGGTTGGAGCCGATGCAGTCTATAGCTGACTGATCACAATGGCAGAATCCTTCATCACAGAAATCTTGCGTGTCTGTAACAGTTAACAGTCACACAAATAAACCAAATCATGCTGGCATATGCACTTTTTTGTTGATTTTGCACTGGGTGTTTATACTTTTTTAATAAGGAATGCGTTTAATCTTTAAAGTCTGATATTAAATGAGTTCTCAGTTGGTCACACCACAGGAAAATGCGATATTTACCACCCAGACAAATTTGAATTATTTAAAAAAACGCTGAGTAAATAAAATGAGTTATAAAAAGTTAAAAAACAGGCAGGATGCTCTGCTCTTATACCCTGGGGGCGGGTCCACTGTCTGCGCTGAAACCACACCCACTTGCGGGAAGCTTCCGTATTTTTTAACTTTTTAAACCGTTGCAACCTGAATGTATGCTCGGTAATGTTGTAGGGGCGGGGCCATGCTTGGTGGCTCCAGTGCGTCATCAAGCCACCGTTTTAGCCCCCCCCCAAATAGTCCTGAAATGTAGAAAACTGTTTGGCGTAACTCCGCAGTACTACACAGTTCACAGTTTTTGTAATGTGTTTCAGCAATACATTTCTAGCATTTAGAATGTGTATAGAATTCTCTAGAAGGACTTTACACGGACTTTAAGTATGAAAAAAATCTCTAATGGGGTGTACACACCAAACACGAATTCAACGATTTGCGCAAGTAGATTACGTACAAAGTCAATGCAAAGATGCGAATAGATGCAAACTCGCACTAGCCGATGCGAATTGGACTGCACGATTGTTGCAAAAACATGCTTTTGATTACATACAAAGTCAATGCAAAGATGCGAATAGATGCAAACTCGCACTGGCCGATGCGAATTGGACTGCACGATTGTTGCAAAAACATGCTTTTGATTACATACAAAGTCAATGCAAAGATGCGAATAGATGCAAACTCGCACTGGCCGATGCGAATTGGACTGCACGATTGTTGCAAAAAACCCTTTTGATTACATACAAAGTCAATGCAAAGATGCGAATAGATGCAAACTCGCACTAGCCGATGCGAATTGGACTGCACGATTGTTGCAAAAACATGCTTTTGATTACATACAAAGTCAATGCAAAGATGCGAATAGATGCAAACTCGCACTGGCGAATTGGACTGCACGATTGTTGCAAAAACACGCTTTTGATTACATACAAAGTCAATGCAAAGATGCGAATAGATGCAACTCGCACTGGCCGATGCGAATTGGACTGCACGATTGTTGCAAAAAACCCTTTTGATTACATACAAAGTCAATGCAAAGATGCGAATAGATGCAAAATCGCACTGGCGAATTGGACTGCACGATTGTTGCAAAAACACGCTTTTGATTACATACAAAGTCAATGCAAAGATGCGAATAGATGCAACTCGCACTGGCCGATGCGAATTGGACTGCACGATTGTTGCAAAAACATGCTTTTGATTACATACAAAGTCAATGCAAAGATGCGAATAGATGCAAACTCGCACTGGCCGATGCGAATTGGACTGCACGATTGTTGCAAAAACACGCTTTTGATTACATACAAAGTCAATGCAAAGATGCGAATAGATGCAACTCGCACTGGCCGATGTGAATTGGACTGCACGATTGTTGCAAAAAACCCTTTTGATTACATACAAAGTCAATGCAAAGATGCGAATAGATGCAAAATCGCACTGGCGAATTGGACTGCACGATTGTTGCAAAAACACGCTTTTGATTACATACAAAGTCAATGCAAAAATGCGAATAGATGCAAAATCGCACTGGCGAATTGGACTACACGATTGTTGCAAAAACACGCTTTTGATTACATACAAAGTCAATTTAAAGATGCGAATAGATGCAAACTCGCACTGGCCGATGCGAATTGGACTGCTTGATTGTTGCAAAAAACCCTTTTGATTACATACAAAGTCAATGCAAAGATGCGAATAGATGCAAAATCGCACTGGCGAATTGGACTGCACGATTGTTGCAAAAACACGCTTTTGATTACATACAAAGTCAATGCAAAAATGCGAATAGATGCAAAATCGCACTGGCGAATTGGACTACACGATTGTTGCAAAAACACGCTTTTGATTACATACAAAGTCAATGCAAAGATGCGAATAGATGCAAAATCGCACTGGCGAATTGGACTGCTTGATTGTTGCAAAAACACGCTTTTGATTACATACAAAGTCAATTTAAAGATGCGAATAGATGCAAACTCGCACTGGCCGATGCGAATTGGACTGCACGATTGTTGCAAAAAACCCTTTTGATTACATACAAAGTCAATGCAAAGATGCGAATAGATGCAAAATCGCACTGGCGAATTGGACTGCTTGATTGTTGCAAAAACACGCTTTTGATTACATACAAAGTCAATGCAAAGATGCGAATAGATGCAAACTCGAACTGGCCGATGCGAATTGGACTGCACGATTGTTGCAAAAACACGCTTTTGATTACATACAAAGTCAATGCAAAGATGCGGGCCGATGCAAATGATGCAAATTAGGTGGCGCAATTTCCACAAAAACACACAATATTCGCCTCAAGCGTATTTTCGCACAAGTTGAAAATATTTAACTCTAGTGAAAAATTTGCATGACACAAAGTTAAATTCCATGAGTAATCTAGAGCGAGGAATGCGATGCTTCTTGTTTGGTGTGTACGCAGCATAATGGGGTGTACACACCAAAATGCAAATTGAAATTTGTGCGAGTAGATTACATACAAAGTCAATGCAAAGATGCAAATAGACGAACTTGCGCAGGCTGATGCAAATTACGCATATTGGATGGTGCGATTGCCGCAAAAACACACAATACTCGCCTCAAACGCGTCTTTGTATTGAAAATATTCAACTGAAGTGAAAAATTTGCATGACACAAAGTTAAATCCCATGAGTAAACTAGAGCAAGGAAAGCGATGCTTCATGTTTGGTGTGTACGCAGCATAATGGGGTGTACACATCAAAATGCAAATTAAAATTTGTGCGAGTAGATTACATACAAAGTCAATGCAAAGATGCGAATAGACGAACTTGCGCAGGCTGATGCAAATGACGCAAATTGGATGGTGCGATTGCCGCAAAAACACACAATACTCGCCTCAAACGCGTCTTTGTATTGAAAATATTCAACTGAAGTGAAAAATTAGCATGACACAAAGTTAAATCCCATGAGTAATCTAGAGCGAGGAATGTGATGCTTCATGTTTGGTGTGTACGCAGCATAATGGGGTGTACACACCAAAATGCAAATAAAAATTTGTGCGAGTAGATTACATACAAAGTCAATGCAAAGATGCGGGCCGATGCGAATGATGCAAATTAGGTGGCGCAATTGCCACAAAAACACACAAAATTCGCCTCAAGCGTGTTTTCGCGTAAGTTGAAAATATTTAACTGAAGTGAAAAATTAGCATGACACAAAGTTAAATCCCATGAGTAATCTAGAGCGAGGAATGCGATGCTTCTTGTTTGGTGTGTACATAGCATAATGGGGCATACACACCAAAACCAAATTCAAATTTGCGCTAGTAGATTAGAAACAAAGTCAATGCAAAGATGCGGGCTGATGCTACTTATGCAAATTAGGTGGGGCAATTGCCACAAAAACACACAATATTCGCCTCAAGCGTGTTTTCGCGTAAGTTGAAAATATTTAACTCTAGTGAAAAATTTGCATGACACAAAGTTAAATCCCATGAGTAATCTAGAGCGAGGAAAGCGATGCTTCGTGTTTGGTGTGTACACAGCATAATGGGGCGTACACACCAAAACGCAAATTAAAATTTGCGCAAGTAAATTTGACATACAAAGTTAATGCAAAGATGCGAATAGACGAACTTGCGCAGGCTGATGCGAATGACGCAAATTGGATGGTGCGATTGCCGCAAAAACACACAATACTCACCTCAAACGTGTCTTTGTATTGAAAATATTTAACTGAAGTGAAAAATTAGCATGACACAAAGTTAAATCCCATGAGTAATCTAGAGCGAGGAAAGCGATGCTTCGTGTTTGGTGTGTACGCAGCATAATGGGGCTTACACACCTAAACCAAATTCAAATTTGCGCTATTAGATTACATACAAAGTCAATGCAAAGATGCGGGCCAATGCGAATGACGCAAATTGGGTGGCTCAATTGCCGCAAAAACACACAATATTTGCCTCAACCGTGTTTTCGCGCAAGTTGAAAATATTTAACTCTAGTGAAAAATTTGCATGACACAAAGTTAAATCCCATGAGTAATCTAGAGCGAGGAAAGCGATGCTTTGTGTTTGGTGTGTACACAGCATAATGGGGCGTACACACCAAAACCAAATTCAAATTTGCACGAGTAGATTACATACAAAGTCAATGCAAAGATGCGAATTGACGAACTTGCGCAGGCTGATGCGAATGACGCAAATTGGATGGTGCGATTGCCGCAAAAACACACAATAATCGCCTCAAGCGCGTCTTTGTATTGAATATATCCAACTGAAGTGAAAAATTAGCATGACACAAAGTTAAATCCCATGAGTAAACTAGAGCAAGGAAAGCGATGCTTCATGTTTGGTGTGTACGCAGCATAATGGGGCGTACACATCAAAATGCTAATTCAAATTTGCGCAAGTAGAAAACATACAAAGTTAATGCAAAGATGCGAATAGACCAAAACTCGTTCGGCCCCATGCGAATGACGCAAATTGGGTAGCTTGATTGCCGCAAAAACACACAATATTAGCCACAAAAGCGTCTTTGTGAAAGTTAAAAATATTTTTTTATGCAAAAAATCTAGAGATTGAGGAACGTGGTGCTTCGGTAGAGATAGTCGTGAAAAGACATTATACTGAAAGTTGTCCTTGGGTGCTAAATAAATATGTATAATATGACCCCTCTAATGTGTCACTATGACTTTGGGTTGTTACAAAGCATCATGCCTAAGGGGGCGTGTTCACCAAAGCGTTTAAACGTGGCTGAAAATGGCGGGCGGAGGCTGACTGTGAGCGCTTGCTAGCATTTTTTCAGCTAAGCACTTTGGTTGTTATGATACTTCTGCTTTGTTTATCAGTCGTTGAACGATGCACCAGTTGGTTGTTGCGATATTTGCCCCGCTCCTCCTTCACTGTCGTTGAAGTGCAGAAAAACGGATAAAAACGTATAAGCGTGGCACTTGGTGTACAAGCACCATAAAATAATGTGATAAAGTAAACTTATGTGATAAAATCTTTTTAAGATCTTTGCATTTTATTTAATGACTGAGGTTGTGTACCACAGCTGGAGTTGTAGCCGCAGGTGTAGTTGGTGTTTGTTGGGATCCTCCGACTGCAGTTTCTGTCCTTTAGTTCCTGATAACATCTCCAGTGGGTGAAACAACAACTGCACACAGATGCGGACACACATAAGAAGATTAATATCCTGAACTCTTTATCTATAAATTGTTTTCACACAAGATGTATGGGGATGGTGTGTATGTGTGCATTTATATTACTCTAGGTTACATTGCCTTTTCCCCCCAATTGCACACAGAGGCAAAAAACAAGGAAAGTTGGGTCAGAGCACACACTGAGTATGTGTGTGGACTCCACTGGGAAGTTAATACATCCATTAAAATCTTTCAACCCCCTCTGTGTCTAATTTCACCCCCTCCCCTCATTCATTGCTCCATGCGTTCTCACCTGTCAAGTGTGTCGGCAGGCTGTATGTGTGTGTGCGCAGTGTCCCATGTTTCCCGTGCATTGCTACAGTAATGTCCGTGGTTCTGGATGTCCGCAGGACAAAGACCCGTCTCACAATGCAGATTAACAGCAAACTCCATTACGGACAGCAGGTCATCAAACACAGCATAAAGCCAGGAGAACTGAACACCCAGACAACCTGTGTATCACAAATACACACATTCTCTGTCAGCTGTTTAGTACATTTGTGTATTTTTGGGTGTGGTTTAAGAGTTCTTCTATATGACAAGGTATTACATGTACAGTAAGTTTATATTTTTTAAACATTATGGATATGTTTTATTATTACACAGTCAAAATGTTCCCTAGCTTTTACTGGGGCAGTACCATTTAAAGAGGTCTTAATATGTACTATTTAGGTAGTGGCGGCTGGTGACTTATTTTTCGAGGGTGCACGATGCGAAGCTCGTCACAACATGTATTTGGCCCATCGTGTGTGGCTCGTCATGTCAAAATATGTAAACTTATGTCAAAATACTCAGGGTTCCCACGGGTCCTTGAAATCCTTAAAAGTTTGTGAATCTGGGGGGGGAAATCAAGGCCTCGGAAGTTTTTGAAAATATACAAACATAGATACAGGTCATTGAAAGTGCTTGAATCTATTTTATGCATTAATTTTTTTGGAAAAAAAAATCCATATTATTCCCTGTGTAGTGTAGGATAATATCATAAAAATTCTAGACTTTTTAAGCACACGTGCTAAACTGTTTGCTTTAAATGCTTATATCTTTTGTATGAAAATGTTGATTCATTCCAAAATGCTTTTTTGCATGTAACTGTTGTTCCTTGCGAAGGGAATTAGACGCTGCGTCTCCAATGCCATACTTCCTGCATCCCTGTAATGCAGTCTTTGGCAATATTTCAGATAGTGATAAACTTCCTGGCTCCCGCGTCACCCTGTCTTTGTCGTTAAGCCTCACCATTGGTTGAATTTGATATACACATTCAGACGCACTTACCCTTGGAGGCGTCCCCAAAGTGTCACCGCAGTGACGCAGCGCAAGTTCCCTCGAAAGAGAACTGTAACAATGTATTTTAAAGGTAACACAAATGTAACTTTGCTCTCACTTAAAATGTGTCCCCATTTTTAGTCCTTGAATTTGAGGGTATTGTACCTGGAAAGTCCTTGAAAGGTCCTTGATTTTAAGTTAACTAAGGTGTGGGAACCCTGCCCACTGCATTTAGGTATAGAAATGTATAAGTTTTGTATGAATATGCACATTTGAGGTACCAATTGGTGTTGTAATAAAGACCACCTAAACCAAGATGAGACCAAAGTTGAGACCATCAAAAAATGGTCAAACTATGCGTCCTAAGCATTCTTATCTATTCGGTAGCAATATTCACGTGTTGCTCAGAAACACTTAAGTTCACGTTTTTTTTTTTTAGATCATGTCAGATGTTATTATATAAATAACAGAGGTGTATAATACTTAAGTATTTTAGTTACATTTTCCAAGGATCTGTGCTTTATCACAGTGTTGTCTTGGGAAAAAAATTACTTTTCTTTACTATAAAATGTTCACTACATTCTAAAGCATAGAATCATACTGTGTATTCATTATATATTGCTCATTAAAAATGATTTAATGCCTAATTACATAAAAAATGTGTACTTTTACTTTCTTGAATAAAAGTACAAAAAAAATTTTTACTTAAGTAAAAGTACAAAAAATTACTAGATGTTTAATGTACTTAAATATTAAATATAAACCAAAAACTTGAAATTATGAAAAGTATAGTGGAGTAAAAATTATGATAATGTGTTTTGGAATGTATGTTTTCCAAAGAAAAACACTAATAAAATACGATTAAATGAAACTTTACTTTTATGCAGAAAGTACAAATACTTAAGTACTATACAACTCTGATAAATAAACAAAAATGTATACAACTACAGTATCGTGCCTTTTTCGCAATCACATCTTGGTTATTCAGGAATTTTGCATTCTTTTTGTTGAGATGTTTTTGAACAACCCCCCATTCATCTCCTACCAGCACAACAGTAACAAAAGAAATCAAATAAGAAATAGGCCAATGGTTGCTTTTAAAGCCAAAATTTTTACATCTCATCACATTAAATAAAACAATACACTGTAAATTAATTTCCACAGTTATGAGACCACAGTCGAGACAGAGACAAGACCATCAAAACCAAGACCGGTCTCGAGTACTACAACACTAGTACCAATATGAACATCTGAGGTACTACTATGAACTATAGGTGTACTTTTTGAAAAGGGTACTGCCCAAAAAGTAACAGCTAGGGACAACTTTTTCTTACAGTTTATTTGTGATTGTTATAGTGACACTCACCAATAAAAAGCTGATCAGATCCAAGGTCACTTGTTTCTGGGCAGAAAACAGAAGTGCCATGAACTGCACAAAGGAAGTATAAAATGTTATTATTAGTTGTAAATTCATTTGATGAAAAAACAAATATCTTTTAACACTGCTCGCTGTACTGGAGAAACCTTAAAACAACACTGACATGTTACTATTACAGTTTTATGTGAGACCCATTGGTAACACTTTACAATAAGGTTGTATTTGAAGAGTTTCGTTGCAAAAAAGTTTTCGTTTAAAAAAAACTTTTTTATTTTTTATTTATCTCGTTTTTTGGTTGTGCATTCCAATTAATATCAATTCAACTGCAATTGGTTTGTTTTGATTTAAACCTTCATAATTTAAAAAATACAGCTAAGTAGCACCATAAAACAAAATAATAACATGATAACATAATAATAAACATGTTTTAACAAAAATGTCTCGTTTTGCAACAAAACTCTTCATTTGTTAACAACTAGTTAATGCATTAGCTAACATGAACTATTAATAAACAATACTTCTACTGCATTTATTAATTTTAGTTCATGATAATTTTAGCATATACTAATACATTAGTAAAATCAAACTGATTAACATAAGTTAATGCACCATGAACTAAAATGAATAACTTTATTAAAATTAACTTACACTATAGAATGAATAAATGCTAAAAAATATTGTGTTCATTTTTTATTCATGTTAGTTGATGCATTTAGTAATGTTTACTATTACAACCCTTTTGTAAAGTGTTACTGACCCATTTTATGCAACATCTTTCTTTAATCGTTTTTTTTTTTTTACAAATATTGCTATAATAATGCATACAATGGATTGTTAGTTACTTTGTATAACAAATCAAAACATCTTCAAAATGTAAAAAATACAGTTCCTGTAGCTCTGTTGTATTGCATTAACAACACAAAAGCTTGTGGGTTTGTGCATGGAACACACATAAGAGAAAATGCATACTTGTAATGCACTGTAATTCATGCTGGATAAAAGTGTCTGCCAAATGCATGAATGTAAAATGTAATGCTTTATCATTAACTCAATCACATTTTTTTACAATCACATTTTTTCCAGTTTCATATTGAAGGTGGAAGTAATATGTGCTACATATCTGGTCCTTCACCTTTGTCTTCATCACTTCATTACATTACATCTTTGGTCAACCTTTACAATAAGATTGTATATAATAATATACGTTAAATAAACAATACAGCATTTTTTTAATCTTAGTTTATGTTAATTTCAGCCCCTACTAAGATATTATTTAAAATAAAAAGTTGTAACTGTTAACATTAGTAAATGCACAATAAACTAACACGAATCATTTTATTGGCATTAACTAACATTAACAAAGATTAATAAATGCTGAAAAACTATATTGCTCATTTTTATGTAAACTACTGCATTTTCTAATGTTAACTACAACCTGGTCTTTTATCTATGAGCACAGACTCTCTCACCGTCTTACCTTTTTGCAAGGTGAAGAGAAGAATAATCAGTAGTCTCATCTTTATTCCTCTTCAGATGAATCGATAATACCATCAGATTAAGGATTTAGTCCTGGACAGTCCGAGCCGTACTATGGGGTTTTAGAGATCATGCACACCTAAGCTCAATTCAGAACCTGAACTCTGCATTGCAGGAGACTTTTAATGCAGGTGTGTGCAAGAGAAAAGGACACAATCCCGAAATGAACAAAGGCCTATTAAGACTACCTGGAAGGTCAAAGGGCAAAGGATAGAGGGGTTGTCATAGTAACCGAACTTAAGGATGAACACACTGGTCTGTATCGTGTCAAACACAGCCTCTATTATACAGTGCAGAGGTCCTGACCCAAACTGGTCAATTCCCAAACAACTGGCCTTTGTGTGTGTCTGTGTGGTCAGGAACTCAGGTGAAGATTAAACAGAAAGCGGGGGTTGTAAATGATTCTTTGTGTTCTGTTGAATAGAAACAGTTTGTTGTGAAGTTGTAGATCGGGGGTTCTTAAACTTTTCGGCATGCCCCCACCCCATTGTGTATGGTCCATCTCTTCTTTAAAACAAACTGAAACTTAAAATTTGAAAAAAAAAAAAACACATATTAAGCGATACTATGAATGTAGTGCTTTTGCTTAGTAGCCTTATTTTTTTCTGAAGTTTAATTGCACAGAATTTTATGATGAATTATTAATGTATTTTATGTAAAAAAAAAAACAGACATTGGGCACACATTTTATTGATATGCAAGAGAAAGTACATTCTGAAAACTACAAATTCTTTACATACTTAGTTTTTGTTTTAATGCATTTGGTTGACACTTATTTCATCTTAACTTTCATCTCTCTCTCTCTCTCTCTCTCTCTCTCTCTCTCTCTCTCTCTCTCTCTCTCTCTCTCTCTCACACACACACACAGGTTCAGCTGGTTCAGATGATTGCAGCCAGTTTTCTTCTCACGTCTTCACACACATTCTTGTCAGACACTTCTGCTTCAGATCTGAGATATGTTTGAGAAAAAGACTTTATTAGATTGAGATTGCATTTGTACAAAGTCAACATGAAATCAAATTGAATGTGGTTTTTATTGTATACGATTCATCAGCAATGAGAAATGCTTATCTTTGTAATCTTTCATCAAAAAGTAATAACTTGCTTAGACTTTCAACTGACTTTTATGTCAGCAGGGCCACGTATATCAACCAACTAACATACAGGTCTGCCTTTTATTCTGGTATGTGGAACATCTGCTTTGATAAATTTTTCTATATAGCAATTGCAAGAACCAAAATAATCACAATAAAGGTGCTGCTACAATGCCATAGAAGAACCATTTAGGGCTGTATGGTTCCATACAGAACATTTAACATCTAGAGAACCTATCTGTTGTGCAAAAACAATTTTGGTGGACAAAGTTTTTAAGACTATATAAAAAGTAGGAAATGGTTCTTAAAGGGATAGTTCGGCCAAAAATGATATTAAACCCATGATTTACTCACCCCCAAGCTGTCCGAGTTGCATATGTCCATCGTTTTTCAGACAAACACATTTTCGAATATTTTATAAAATGTTTTAGATCTTTCAGTTGATTAAATGTAATGTTACGGGGTCCACCCATAGTCCACGACCTTCAAGTCCAAAAAATGATGGTGGCGCTACCGGAAGGTATTTATTTTCGTTAATAAAGTTTTAAATATGGATTCCTACATGGATTTCTACAACAACACCGCGCGGATTACCCTCAGAAGACCTTTGTTTATCATCCTGGAGCCGTTTGGATTTAATTTGTGAAGGATGGACGCACTTTTTTTGGACTTGAAGGTCGTGGACTATGGGTGGACCCCTTAACATTTAATCAACTGAAAGATCTAAAACATTTGATAAAATATCCGAAAATGTGTTTGTCTGAACAACGATGGACATATGCAACTCGGTGAGTAAATCATGGGTTTAATATCATTTTTGGCCGAACTATCCCTTTAAAAGAACCTTTAACTAAATGCTTAGTTTGGGCAACTAAAAACAAAAATGATTTTTCTTTGGCATCGCTGTGAAGAGGTTGGTGGGACAGTGACCCCGCTGGTGGGACAGTGACATTAGCAGAAAATGTTTTGAGGCACACTCTTTTCATAAATGAATCAATTTCTCTCCCTACATGATTTATTTTATAAAACACTGTAGAAATATGTATTCAAGAGGCTTAGACCTGTCCAATGATATATAGTTTGTCGTGATAGATAAAATGTATATGCAAAATATTAAAGTAAAAAAAAACTCAGGTGTCCCGCTCACGGGACAGCGCCACTAGATCTTTTAGGATTATTTAAAATGATGCTTTCAACAGGAATTCTGTATTGTAATTTTGGGATTTTCTCTAGGGGGCTTTTCTTTCCGACAAACTATTTGCACTTTATCAGGTCATGGTATGAGTTTTCAATGTTAAATATGAACCACTTGAACTTTCAGACTTAACACTATACAAGTAGAGGCTTAGCAACCCTGATTCATTCTTCACAAACGTCTTATAGTTTAAAAGCAAGAATGCTATCAAAGGTCTGTCTGCAGTCCGTCTTTTATCTTATTCTGTCTGTGTCTAATCTGATGCACTGTTACATACACATGCACACCTCACCATCATTACGTCTGACCTTAGACATCATTAGCCCTGTAGGAAAAGTCTGTTTTTAATGAGATCACGTACACACAAACGCACACACACTTTAATGAATACACATATACGTTTGGAAACAGTGGCCGGTTGCATAAACTTCCAAGACTAGTCTTAAAACTTAGTCACATGTATTTTTTTTCTTCAAGACAGATCATAACTGCTTTAAGCATGTTTCATACAAAGGTAGATTGGTCTAATTTAAATTTAAAAAATAAGACTGATTAGCCCTTACTAATTGCTAGGTGGTCTTAACTTCACGGCTATGTTTATGCAACTGGCCTGCAGGTATCCACACACACTTTTTTAATGATGTCGCCAATGGTCTTTCTGTGTCTTTCTTTTCTGTCTTTCTCATTCAAACACAGACATTTAGTCAAAGCCTTAAAGAGGACATATCATGAAAATCTGACTTTTTCCATGTTTAAGTGCTATAATTAGGTCCCCAGTGCTTCTATCAACCTAGAAAGTGTGAAAAAGTAACCCAGTAACTTAGTTTTAGTTAACCATTCTCTATGGAGGACCAAAAGAGTCAAGCAAAATGTAATAAAGAACTTCAATATTTAATAACCTGGACAATAAAAATAGCAATTAATACATTTGTTTAAAAATTCATTAATTAATCTATACATAAACAGACAAAGTTACAAAATAAATCATTATGTAACATTTTATTAGCCAATAAAAAGTGAGATTATAAAAATAATGTAGAAATTAAATATTAATCCATTAATAAATAATTCAAATTAATATAACACTTTACAAAAACAACATAAAACACTCAATAAGTTCATCATTTTAAATTGCATTTACAAATTCTTAATTAAATAATGGAATTCTTTTCGCTATTCGATTTGCTTTTCATTTTAGCCTCTGACGTACAATCAGAGCCAATCAGCGTGCTTGTTACATCCACCTGGCCATAGCTAATTTGCATTTCTCATTTGACCATTTGCAAGGACCCAAAGAGTCACGGAAAAGCTAAATAGAGAGGCTAAAACAAAAAGCAAATCGAACAGCGAAAAGAATAAGGAGAACCATCGGGAAATGAAAACAGAAATGTTAAACGGAATTGCCCTTTGAAATGCCTAATTTAAACCTTTATTTGTAGTTCAATTTATAAATCCAGTTATTTATTTCTCTTTTTAAATCGCTTTTTGAAATACATTTTGAAATTCCATTATTTAATTAAGAATTTATAAATGCAATTCAAAATGATGAACTTATTGAGTGTTTAATGTTGTTTTTGTAAATTGTTATATTACTTTGAACTATTTATTAATGGATTCATATTTCATTTCTACGTTATTTTTATAATCTCACTTTTTATTGGCTAATAAAATGTTCCATAATGATTTTTTTTGTAACTTTGTCTATTTATTTATAGAGTAATTAATGAATTTTTAAACAAATCTATTAATTGCTATTTTTATTGTCCAGGTAGTTATTAAATATTGAAGTTCTTTATTACATTTTGCATGACTCTTGTGGTCCTCCATAATTCTCTGCAAGCATGTAAAAAAATACACCATTGAAATTTGGCTCCCCTTGTGATGTAATAAGGGGATAATACCGCCCCTTAATCTGCACTATCCAACCACGGCACTGCCATTTAGTGCAGAGATCAGCTCATTTGCATTTAAAAGGACACATCCAAAAACAGCAATTTTTTGCTACAAAGTGGCAATTTTAACATGTTATAAAAAATTATCTATAGGGTACTTTGAGCTAAAACTTCACATACGTACTCTGGGGACACCAAAGATTTATTTGACATCTTAAAAAAACACTACATACTTCACTTTAAACTTTTAAAAGGATGCAGGATTCGCACACGTTTCCTACATTTCTTTCTCCTGGCAGTGACGATATCAATGTTGTTTTGTTATATATTACTGTATGTATATATTGATGCAACTCACTTTTGGAAAACGTGACTCTCCTTACACGACTGCAAACTTCTGCTGTGTGTTGCTCATACCAGCGATGGCTGTCCACACAATACCTGTAGTAGAAGATGTGAATGCTAGCATGAGAACATGAAACTACGCATTATGTAACATATGAAAGGCATCTTTCTGTTAAGCAGCTTTAAAATAAGATAATATGCAACATTGTGACCCTGTCTGCGAAATCCAGGCCATAATCTTATTATGAAACTTGGAGCATCCAATTTTGATTTCACTCACATAGATTTCAGTTTAATATTGTAGGCCAGCAGTCAATATGATATTTAATATGGATTATTGCTGGCAGTTGTAAACATGTAGGGGTAAGAGATGTGAGGATGTACCGCTGAGATGCCCAGGCTCTATAGCTGTATCCTCTGCACACACACTGAGAGTAAAACTTGCACAGTTCAAACACACACGGCTGCAACTTTACTGAACTGATGGTCATCCTGCCCCAGCTTGGTTCCTCTTGGCCGGTTTCTTTCTGGTCCTCCTCACCTTCTTTATGAATAAACTCTTTTCTCCATGGGCATCCTGACAGAGCAAATATTGACATCAGAAAAAAATATTGTGAAATTAAAATAATTTATTGAAAATGAAGTAAACCATCCCCTAAAAAACAGCTATTATTTTTAAAGTAAAAAAAGATAATGATGGAATAACGTGACATTTTGGTAATGCCTTTCTTTTGGAATACATACTGATTTGCCAGTAAAAAGCAAATGTATCAGTTTTCGCTATTAGTTTGACTATATTGGTAACTTTTTAGTGAAGTCGTTGTATAGCAGGGTAACGTTGACAAAACCGCACTGGCAAAATGTTGTTATTCTAAACGTATGGTGATAATTTCGCAGATGACACTTTTGAATCCATGAATCAGTCGAATCATTTGGCAAAACGATGTGAATCGATTCGCGTTTTGGACTACTAGTCAGATGGAGATCAGTCACGTGCTCAATGAATTAATTAGGCTTGTTCGACGTCATGCGGCGCTGCAAGAACCGACAGCCGGATGACGTTGAAGTACCGCGAGAACGATTCGAGAAATCATACGAAGTGTAATTTCGTCTCGCTCTCGCGGCACTTTAACGCCATCCGCCTGTCAGTTCTAGCGGCGCCGTAGGAAGTTGAACAACCCTATTGTTTTCAACAGGTTTAACATCGAACAATTTCAAAACAAAAACCATTGGATGGATATTTATCTACAATAGTTTGAACTCAAACCCGCAAATGCAGCTTGTCGTTTGTCATCAAAACAGAACATCATCATCAAGTTCAACACAGCAAATTGTGAATGAATCTGTAGGCTACGTCAGGTAAAGATATTTTTATCACCAGCTAACAATTTTTGGTTCCCAGAGCCGACTGCGAACCCTGTGGTTGCAAAATCAACCTAAGAAAAAAGTTACGTTTCCAGAACAACCAAACCGGAACCAAATACTAACGTTAGGGGGATGTTCTTTGTTTGTTGTGACCCAGCCTGGTCAGACTAACGTTAACTTTTTAGTTTGTTCGTTTAAATCAACTTCGTTTATGCTGGTTTTTTTCAGTAGGGCAAACATTACATTTTTTTATGCACACTTGACCACTATAAACACAGTAGTAAGTACATAAATGGTATTTATTCATTAACACGTTAGTGTGAATTTGTCTTTGCCAGAACAGGTATGCACCTTGCATTTGTTTAAATTTTTATTTATTTATTATTATTTTATTTTCCTTTACACACAGCACAACTGGCAATAAAATTACCTGTTACATGTGATAGGCCTGTGCGTTTAACACTGTCTGTAGTAGATCCGACACAAAGCTCCACATACTATCTTTTGGTGCCATCTAGTGGTCGTCTATATTTTAATGTATTGACAAATATGTCCAGTGAAGGGTCATTGAGGGCTCTTGTTCTCTCTCTGTTTCTCCCTCTCGCATTGAGGGCACCTGTATCGTATAAGAGCTGTTGACACACGAACAGCAGCTCTCACACAAACAGCTGGCAAACTGCTCAATATCTGTGATTCATAGCACGCGCTAATAAAATAAAGCCCTGTGTGTTGACTCACTGAGGCAGGGGTAAGTGTGTATATGGATTTTTAATGTGCTTTTAACCCTACCTGACCCAGCCAATCAAAACCATCTCTAGGGACAATAAAGGCAGGTTACTATGGATACTATCAGTGGGCTCCATTCTGACTCCATTCAAATCAAATCATTGTCATGGTAACAATTGAATTAACCTGCCAGGTCTCCGGCGTGCCGCCATTGTGCTTTGTCTGATCAGGAGGTCGAACATCTAGATTCCATCATGTGTGTGTGTGTGTGTGTGTGTGTGTGTGTGTGGTGTGTGTTGATGGAGGGATCTTGCCTGGCTTTTCTGTGTAGGTCAACATTTGTGGGTTGCTTGTCGCAGTTGTTCTTCTTTGACTTGGCAGAGGAACAGTATGTGAAGCGGTCACCATGGGAACGATGGTGTGGGTGGTTACCGTGGTAACTGGGGTGTAAAGGATATGCACAGGAGTTGTTGTTGGCTGTGCCGCTGTGCCCTCAGGTTTTGCCTGGGTCATTGCACCAGTTCCCAGGTCCGTTGTGAAATCATTAGTGACTGTGAAAGTCATGAAAGCATCTGTTGGCATAGGAGGAGTTGAAGTGGTTGTCACAATAACAGCAGGGGGCGTTGTTGAGGGAGCTACTCTGGATACAGAAGGAGGTGATGTTGTTATTGCAGTGCTAGTGGATGGCAAGGTTGTCTTGGATTCTTTATGGCTGGTTGTTACTGTGGAAATAGTAGAGAAACAAGTTTTCAAGGGAGTATCTGACACTAACCACAGAAAACATATGAGGAGTACATGCAAAGTGCATATGACATGTTTTCTTGTAAATGAGTATTTTTATCAGCCTGTTGTGTTTAGATTCAGTAATTTCACTTTAATAGTAACGAAGAGGTTATAAGTCAGTAACTGAAATGCCTTATTTTTGACAAATATCAATTTAGTCATTTCAACTTCAATTTTATTTGTATAGCACATTTAAAAACATCCGAAGTTGACCAAAGTGTTTCACAAGATTAGGGAGTACACATATTCACATCTACTCACATAAAGAAATACACATAACAACATTTTTTAAATATCAAATCAAATAAAAAAGCCAAAGAATAAAAATATGTCTTAAGCAAAGACCTAAAACTCTTAAGTGTTTTATTTATATTTAACAAATTTGACAGTCTTTAACGGCAAAATCCTCTAAGTGCATGCAAGCTTTTTTTCACAAAAAAAAAACACTTCTTTGGACAAGACAGAGTAAACAGTTGCAAAAACACTAAAGATGCAACTAGAAACATTGCAAATGATGAAAGACAGAATGTTAAAGTTAAGAAACTAAACCACACATTAGGGGGCGCTGTGATTCATGTAGCTGTCACATACTGGTTGTATTCAGATCAAAATACTCAAAAGGGACCCAAGTTTGAATGTGACCCACGCTCATCCAGTTTGTCTTTGGTGCACTTAGAGGACTTTGCTGAAAAATTTGGCGTGGCACTTAACAAATTATTCTGAAAAGTATTTCTGAATAGTCTGAAGCTGGAATTAAGTAGATTTGAAGCAAATGTATTTTGTATTCATAATTAATAACTTATAATACATGCAGAGATCATTCCGTTTATATCATTATCTAATTTTTGACGGAGGTGGCGCCAAAAGCGGCTTTTGCATTTGAATTCTTCAATTGCCTTAGGGCAGGGGTGCACAAACTCAGTCCTATAGGGCCAGTGTTTTGCAGAGTTTACTTCCAACCCTTATTAAACACACATGAAGCATCTAACCAAGCATACTAGTAACTTTCAATTAGGTAGGTGCGCTGAGGCAAGTTAGAGCTACACTCTGCAGGACATCGGCCCTCCGTCTTAGGGAGTCCATAATATGCTCAAAACCTTAAGATGTATATTTTCTAGGTGAATTTAACCCAGTGGTTTCCTTTGTCCGTATTTTACCCAACCATGGGTTAAAATTATCTGTCACCATATGCTAAAGATGTCTGCATCATACACATACCTCTACTGGGAGTCCTGTGGGTGTCTGTACTTGGTTTAGGCCATAGTACCAGCTCACTGTTGTTTGGAAGGTCATGCCATGCTAATGTCAGGGTGTAAGACAAGATTTTGATTATTCAGTCAGTGAATTTACATATTGTCATATAAAATTAAATAGCCTACAATGTGCAATCTTAAAGGCGGGGCGCATGATCTCTGAAAGCCTATGTTGACATTTGAAATCACCTAAACAAACTCACCCCTACGCCAATAGAATCTGGACCTTCTTTTGATAGACCCGCCCCACACATACACAACCCAGGCAACGATGTTGGTTAGAAGACATGCCCCTTACTGCTGATTGGCTACAAGTGTGTTTTGGTACTCGTCAAAAATCGTGCACCCCGCCTTTAATAGGCAATAGACTCTCATAAAACACACAGTAATGCAACATCAGAAATTACTCACCAAAAGGTAGCAGTGGAAATGTGATGTTTGCTTGAGGTACCGGGAAAAATGAAATAGAACTAGATCAGTATGTTTGCCCTTGGATAAGCGCAAAAAGTGCCTTAATAAAGTAAAATGTGTGTGTGTGTGTGTGTACCTCTGGTTCTGTCTTCTGTGATGGTTTGATTAAACAGAGGTGTCACTGAGGCCAAGTCCCACAGCTGAGACAGATCACTGTCTGAACACATATTTCTTAACTTTAATTATATGTATGCATTTGTCAGATTTATCCAAGGCAACCTATAGCATTCAAGGTATACAGTTAATCAATACTGTGCAAATAAACCCATGACCTTGCTTTAGTATACATAAAAGTGATGCATTTTATTTTTTATTTACTCACCTGTCTGTCCAGCCATGACACAGATATAGATGCAGTCAGAGCTGTTCCTCTGACTGACTAAAAGAACACGCATATGCATACACACACGCGCACACACATGCACGCACACAGACACACAATAACACTGGTATAGTATGCTCACTGTACATTTGTTTTGTATTAGGGCTGTCACAATTATGAAATTTGGCTGACGTTTTAGGATTTTGACAATTAATTTGGTAGGTTGGTCTGTTTTATTGCTTTTATTTAACATTTTTATTTTCCTTTTGAATTAATATTTACTTCTTATAAATTTTTTTTGTTTGTTCATGAAATAATTTTCAAACGTTGTGATAATTTAAAATACATTTCTTACAGATCCTTAAAGGTGCAATTTGTAAGATATTTGCAGTAAAATGTCCAAAAACCACTAGGCCAGTGTTAGATATTTTGTCCAGCTGATTACTATCAATATCTGTAATGTTTTCAACTACTTGTAAATCGTGAGAAAATGTCCATTCAAAACATTGACACGGGGCAGTGCAGTCTCCTGTCAATGACGTTAATATCCATGTGACCCTTTGTCACCGCCTTTACTGACATAAAAACCACATGACAACAGTGGACTGGAGCACAAATTTAGTGTAAATAAATGTATATTTTCACTTTTTACACATTTACATTGCATTTCTAGCGAGAAATTAGTATTGTAGTTTTCAAATATGTGATTAGTTATCACGAAGGCACTCTCTGTTTATATTTCAAACACGCTGCCTTCGCTGCCTTCATGCCTCCGAAGTCATTTCCTCATGAGGCAGCGAGGCAACAAGTCACTGCCTTGAGTTTTCGGACGCAGCGAGCCAGTGTCGTGGACAAATGCGGAACTATGTGTTAGCGCCTGTTGGGCTACGCGCTTGCTTATGAACTTATGGATAACTCTTTACCGTTTGCCGCTGGTTGTGTCAGCTCCTGTAAGCGTACGGGCCAACCAAACGACCCAAGAAGAGTTTGGAACAAAACAAGGGAGGATCAATTTGTTGTTGCATTATCTGGATGGAGAGAGCTTCACAACATTTAACTAGACCGAGATTCTGATCCTGCTTGTGTTTTACGCGATGGGTGAGTTGTTTTGATTCGTAACCCTTCAAAAAACGTATGCTATTATATTGATCACAACATTAGTGTGTAGATTGTAATCAGATATGCACATCAAAAGGTATTGTACAGCAATATAAATGGACATTTTAAGACACTTCAAAATAAGATTTGTACTGTCAATACATTATGTGAAAAATCATTGTAGATTGTAAGTTGAAAACTTCATTCTGTGCTGTGTTGACCATCGAATTTGGACTAATAGTGTAACATCTATGACTAAAAATTTCGTTTTGAACATCACATATAAACTTACATAATGAAATAAGCGATGTCATCAAACGCAACATTTATAAGACTTGATTACCTTATCCATCAACGTGATTTCTCGTTCGCGTCTGATTGATGGCCATCAGCGGTTGAGTTAAAGACTACAAATCCCATAATTCCACACTGCTTTAGAGCGTCATTAAACAAAATCATTGTTATTGATTTGATCTGGCGCCATCTAGCGGCACAGATAATACAAATTGCATCTTTAAGAATAACATCCTTCACTTCCCTAAATTTGAAATTGCTGTTTTGGAAATGTATGTTTTACCTGGCAGTTCGAACTGCTTATCAATGTTTTGCAGCATTTGTTTATGCAGTTTTTTCTACTGTATTGAATTGCAATGTATCGCTTTACACTGTCAGATAAGGAGCGTCATCTGATACGGTCTCGTTTATACAGGCTCTGCAGCTCCCCCCTGTGTTTTTAAAGAGATGTGCAATCATTGCGGTGATCTGAAATTATCGCAACGAGATCAAACAATTGTGACAAGACGATTATTTAATCATTGTGACAGCCCTATTTAGTACTGTATGTTATAATGTGAAATGTGAATAGAAAAACATGTTACTGCTTTACCTGAAAGTATGGAGCTGGATTTAAACAACTCCTGCAGGAAACTAGTGGAATTTCCCATCACATCTAACAGAACAGCTGTAAAATCTGAAAAATGCACCGAAGTGCTTTTTCAGAAGTGCTTTTTTGATGTATAAACCAAGCGATCGCATGCATTTTTTGTTATTTTCATTCACTTATCATGGTTTACCTGTGAGGTCATTGGTCCTGTTTGTCAGACAGTAACAGTATTTCAAGGGAAACAAACTGTTCTCGATATCCTGAAAGTTTGAGACTACTCACACCCAGGTCACGCACGCAAACACACACATACTGTGATTACAAAATATCCGTGGCATATTGAACATACTGTAGTTAGACTGTATGTCAGTTCTAGTATGGATAAAGGTAGTTACTGTTGTAAACCAGTAGTGTGAGCTTGTAGAGAGAAAGGGAACTGTGTGATGTCACGCTCAGTAGGGAGAAAAGATTCTGTGAACCTAAAAACACACAGATGCACATTTACTATAGACATTTGTGGATGTGCGTGTTTGTATTTGAATCTTGCATTTGTATGGGTTTTTTAAACCATGGCACTTTGTGATGTTAAAGGCTCTTTAAACACTTTTTACATGCTGGCTAGGAATGCATAACGATTAATCGCGATTGATCTTTAGCAGAATAAAAGTTTTTCATATATAAATATACACACATGCATGTTTAATTTTAAGAAAAAAATTATATTTATTAGGTGTGTGACGAGATCTCGCGAGATTAAATATGTATCGCAAAATCAATTATGTCACGAGATTTCTCGGGGAGGTGAAATGCTGGCCGTTTCTCAAAAAAAAGGCTGCATCCTTTGGAGGTCGCATTTGTAGACTGCATACTTCATAAAGACTTATTACAGATTATTAACAATTATAAAGTTTACTATTATATTAAGTTAATTGTAAATTGTTGTAATATGCTTATGACTTGCTAATGTAATTCTCAGTTTACTGAAATAAACCAGGCTTGATGAAGGTTGCAGCCTGCATACAGGTATGCGACCTCCGGAGGATGCAGCTTTCTGTTTGAGAAATGGTCACTGTCAGCATAAAGTTACATTTCTGGCTAAACCTTTTCCAGTGCTGTGTGCATGCATTAGTCTTTTACTGCATGTGCTTTTTTTGTTTGGGCTTCCAATAATGTTGGTCTACGCGTTGCGATTGTCTGTTGATTGTGTCTTAGCAGATAAAACCCTCACTCAGAGTTTACATGATTTTATCTTTGCATGTTCTTGATCAAGAATAAAAGTGGCTATATCATTTCCTTTGTAACAAATTCGACAAATATTAAAGATTTAAATGGTTTTAAACGTTGTTTGGTTAAAAGTAAGCGGCTAAAGTTAGCGCCCCCTGCAGGCATTTGTTATAATACATAATGCCAGTTTTTATTACAAAGGCTATTTATTATTGTGTTTACTTGTTTTGATACTTTATTTGAAAAAATTATTATTGCATCATCATTATTATGTAATTTAAAAGGTTATTGCTAAATTGGGTCTATTTTATTACTAAAAATATCAAAATACTTCATTTTCTATTAGCAAAAAAATTGTTAGGGCCAGTCCTTGATGAGTTAAAACATTTAAAAATAATGTGATTTCAGTTTCCCATTCATTTATTTTATCGTTGAGGATTTCTTAAAAAATTTAAAAATCTCGTCTCGTTCTCGTGAATCCTATCTTTTGTCTAGTCTCGTCTCGTTTCGTAGATTAAGTGTCTTGTCACACTCCTAATATTTATATATTAAGTTTTTATATTTATATACAAATGTATATACACATGTAAACGTTTCTTAAATCTATACATGCATGTGTGTGCATTTATCTATACAAAATTATTATACACTGTTCACACACATATATGATGTAAACAAAAACTTTTATTCTGCTATAGATTAATCGTGATTAATCGTTATGCATCCCTAATTCTGGCTAGTTTAATTTTTATATTTTTAAATATGCAATTAATATTCCTATAATGGATTTTTATAACATGTTAAGAGCATATATCTATATTTACACAGAATAATTTTGAACTATGAATTTTTTAATAAAAATAACTTATATAACTCGTATAACCTGGTTTTGAAGCATTGATGAGCGTGTTAACTAGGTCGGTAAGATCTATGGAAGCCGGGTCGATGTGTTCAGCAGGAATCTCTGGGTAAATAAAGATTAGATTAGTTTAGTTGAAAATCACTGCACTGTGATTGGTGCTTGTCTTTCGTGAAAAGATTCTGATTGGTTACCTGTGGAAATCAGCTGCTCACGTTTTTTTGTTTGCATCAACTGTCTTTGTCTGGAAACTGGAAAAGACAAATTATTCACCCATTATTTACTAGCAGATACAGTATAACACTGTTTATCTTTTATTAATGATTGATTTTGAATTTATTTGTGTGTTTTTATAAATATCAGTTTGTTTAATACACATGGGGTGAATTCCAAATAGCGTTTTAGGCCCTTGAAGGGCACTTAGGGAAGCTGCATAATTCATAATGCATAATTAATCGCTCCAGATTAAGAGAAAATAATGTTGTTTTTCCACTGCTTTATTCGCCAAATGCATTTTAATCGGCCACAGTATGAAACACCATTGTGCAACTCCTTTTCTTACATATCAAGGGGTGGTTACTTGGACAGGGCTTATCCTAAACCCAGATTAAACTGCATGTTTGAGCTGCTTTAATTTATAAACATCTTGCACTGACATATATAAATATATATTAAGATAAGTACCATTGTTTTGACTTAAGATGCACACCAGTATTGTTTTTTGTAAGGTATGTTTGTAAAAACTACTTAAATGTCCTAATATAACCAAGGCCTAGTCTTGGATTAATCTAAGACCTGTCTAAATTCTGATCTTCGAAGTAAATAGGGCATAGCAATGATCACTCCCATTTGAATTCACCCATGGACTTCAGTTACTAACCTTTTACATAGATAAAGAACAGAGTTACTATGACAACACAGAATCGGAGGCTGATCCAGTGTTTAAGTTTGAGTTTAGCCATCTCTGCAAAACAAAAATGTTACATAATATTAATACATTGCATGGCTACCACCAAAGTACCACAGTGTTCCTGAGTGCTGTCCCGTGGCTCTATAGTGCAGGACAAAACATGAAATCTTAAAATAACGCTTGGAAAGTCTACACTTTGATTATAGCATAAGGCATTTATATTTACTGTAGAAATAAGACTTAAATATAAATGTGCTGTGTGGACACCTTTGAAATAAAAACTGAAAGTTTAATGAGATTTCCACACTTCAAATACATTTCCAAAAAGGTGGATCAGTCAGAATAAAATCCTCGTCCTACTCTTTACACACAATGATTTTCAGTCTGCACAATACCGGTATATTGAAATCAATGAAATTTTGCAAATGTGCAAGTGCAATGGTTTGCAATAACTAAAGTAATTTAATCTCTCACAAAGTTATATTTACTTAAACTTTTAGTTTGATGCAGATAAAAGAGAGACTGGCACGCAAATGTTGGTTGCTATGAGTGCAAGATGATCAACGATCAGAAAGAATGTGAGAGATATAAAGTATGTTGGTAACGTAATTTACTTTATTGTAGTTGGGTCAATGACATGATGTTAATTATTTTGTGTCCATGTGGTTCAATTAAATGTAAAAGGGTTACAATTTCAAAATTAATTTGCAGATTACTTGCATACATTCTCTTTTTTGAAGTCTAAAATTTCTGGTTTTATTTAATTTCGAAAGAATATTTGGGGGATAATTGCAAAAATGTCAATGTGGTGTAACCGGTCTGTGTCAATTGGTGTATCTAGTATTTTTTTCAAATTTAAATATAAATATATTCATAAAAATTTTGGAATAAAATATAATCATCTAGTTTAGTGTAATATGATTTTTTTTTACATACATTTCTACATCATTTGTCAAAGATTATTTAGACAGAGCTGTTTTCAGCATATGTCAGGATACAAAAATCCATACAAATTTTACATTTAGAAATAACTATTTTCATGTGATATCTTAAAAAAAAAAGTATGATTATGCTTACATGCCATCAAGGTGGATAAAATATTTCATATATCTCATTCTTTGGCGCAATTGGTGGTTACACTATTTGACATTTCAACTTTCATAAAAATGGTGCAAATGTAATTTTTTATTGCATAAAAATCAACATAAATACACAATGTGCATTGAAATATACCTGATGCATGCTTTTCCAAATTTTTTTTTAAGATTTTTGAATTTCTCATCTTGTTTTTGTCACTGATTTTACAAACTTAAAGCATTATCCTTTCGTATATTGCATTATTTAGCAAATTATTGCACTTTGCATTTTTCTTCAATGTCATGCAGCCCTTGAATCTTTTATTACTGAGCAAATATCATTAATTTTGAAAGACTTCATTAGCAGTGCAACAGCAGCCCTTCAGGGCAGCACTCTGCATACTGTAAACCTCAAGAGAACCGAAGCTACAAAAAATGCTTTTAACATTGGTTTAAGTTATGGTTTACATCATTCAGTTACTTGTATGACATCAGAGCAAAGAGTCAAATAATTATGAAATAAAATAAACTTTAGAAGAAATCTTTTTCCACATATTAGAAAGATAGTTATGTAACACTTATGTAACTTTCGGAATCATGTTGTGAAAAATAAAATTCCAGCATTATTAAAATAGCATTATTTGTATAGTCATCATCCTTTTCCTTAAATTTGTATAAATATCCTTGCCATTTTATCACCCTAAATCTTTAGGTCTTACTCTTTTATACATTTTAAGTTCCCATCTACTGTATGCTTTTTCTTCATTATTCAGTCAAACTCATCAATTTTAAAGACATTTCAATTAAATTAAATATTATTATTGTAATGAAAGAAAGTAAATATTTGACCAGTTTTTGTCAATGAGCATACGTCTTCTGATCAAAAGGTTTGTTAGGTCAAGAAAAAAATTTCCCTCAAATGACCCTAAACTTTTGAACGATATTGAATCTATTACAAAAGTATACAAATATTAAATAAATTAACATTTAATAAAAAAAATCCTTCACTCAAACAGTGAATCTTATCGTTACATCAAATTTACAGTTTTACCTTGCATAGGAAACCCAGCAAACAGGAGTACATCTGCTAAATAAAATTATTAAATTACCCTGCATGTAAACCTAAGGAAACATCACACTCATTATAACCAAAAAGTTTCATTATTATAATTTAATATTCATGGTGGTGTATGTGAAAACTGATGCACAAAAAGCGAGTGAATGAAAAAAAGGGAATGAAACCATTGACAAAACACCTTACCTGCAGAAGAGACACACAGACAGTCCAAGACACAGCCGTCTGCTTACTGTCCGCTGTCTCGCATACTCGCACACTAAATTAGCAAAGCATCATTCTCCCTAGAGGGGGTAACAAACTGTAATGGCCCTCTAGTGTGTCACCTGAGATCACCTGGCAAAGGCAGAGGCCTTACTCTTGAGTCACACACACACCAACACACAAAGAAACTCTCACAGATATAGATTCTCACCCTTTCATGAACAATAACACACACACACCACCAAATTACCCTATAAATGTCATTGCTGTGATATAATGTCATTTTTCACTGCTTCCCTTTTCACATCCCATTTCACTACTTGTGGCAACAGATGCTGGATGCACTCATGCACACTTGTTATAACTCTTAATATAAATGTCACATGTCGTGCATGCTTTCCTGTACCTTTTCCTCTAATGCACTCTGTTCTGTTGGGAGGGTGTGGTTTCTGGGACAACACAAGGCCTGGGAAACCTTGTTGTCTTGGAGACCAAGAACTCGGCAATGGGTCATTCTCCTTTACAACAACCCATTTACTTGTGTTCCTCCCAAAATTTTCGCCTATACTCGGTTTGCATGACTTCACTGCACTTCGAACTCAGTGTAGGCTATTTAGTGAGGGTGGGTGCTAAATGGCTGTTTCATTGCACAACCACATTATTATGACACACACCCTTTAAAAGTTAAAAGAAATGTTTTTAAAGTAGTGCTGGGCAAAGATTAAAGGGATAGTTCAGCCAAAAATGATATTAAACCCATGATTTACTCACCCCCAAGATGTCCATCGTTTTTCAGACAAACACATTTTCAGATATTTTAGAAAATGTTTTAGATCTTTCAGTTGATTAAATGTAATGTTACGGGGTCCACGACCTTCAAGTCCAAAAAAAGTGCGTCCATCCTTCACAAAATAAATCCAAAAGGCTCCAGGATGATAAACAAAGGTCTTCTGAGGATAATCCGCACAGTGTTGTTGTAGAAATATCCATATTTAAAACTTTATTAACAAAAATAACTACCTTCCGGTAGCGCCGCCATCTTAGTCGCGTCCGCATTCTGGATGAGAGCTTACGCAGCCTACGGAGGCTACTCTGCTGCTGCTCTGTGCCCCCGCCCTCCGAATTTGTCATACGTCACTAAGAAAAGTGCGTACACTACACTAATACTTTCTCCTGAATACAGAGGAGTGTAAGATGGCGGTGCTACCGGAAGGTAGTTATTTACTAGGGCTGGGCAAAAAAAAATATTTTTCGATTAATCGTTTTTTAAAACGTGGTCGATTCAAAATCGATTCTCAAAGAGCAGAATCGAGTTTTTTTTCTTTCATATTTATTTCAGCAAACATTGAACGTAAGATTAACGTTAATCTAATTACTAGTCTTCTTCACTAGATGTCACCATCAAGTCAGAGGTATGGAAGCATTTTAGATTTCGCAAGCAAGACGACGACGACAATGTTGTGGCTTTTAATTTCTTTTTATTAATTACCCACTTGTAAACTGCTGTTCACAGTTCTTTTTTATTAATATAGTATTAAATCTATATTCATTGAGTTGAATCGAGAATTAAAAAACAGACCCGAGAACACGAATCGAAATTGAATCGAAATCGAATCGGAAATTGAATCGAGAATCGAATCGATTTGGAACATCTGAATCGATAACCATCCCTATTATTTACGTTAATAAAGTTTTAAATATGGATATTTCTACAACAACACTGCACGGATTACCCTCAGAAGACCTTTGTTTATCATCCTGGAGCCGTTTGGATTTATTTTGTGATGGATGGACGCACTTTTTTTGGACTTGAAGGTCGTGGACCCCGTAACATTACATTTAATCAACTGAAAGATTTAAAACATTTTCTAAAATATCTGAAAAACGATGGACATATGCAACTCGGACAGCTTAGGGGTGAGTAAATAATTTTTATCATTTTTAGCCGAACTATTCCTTTAATCTAGATAAATCGCATACAAAATAAAAGTGTGTTGACTGTGTGTAATTATTATGTATATTTTAACACACACATGTATACATTTCAGAATTTTTTATTTATATATCCATTTTTTTTTATTTATATATTGCATAGAATAGAATATATACAGATCTAAATAAATATACACATGTAAATGTTTCTTAAATACATTCATGAATGTGTGTATATTTATATATACATAATAATTCCACAACAAACACTCATATATTATGCAAAAACTCACTTTTATTTTGTATGCGATTAATCGTTGCCCAGCATTAATTTAAAGTCATACATTTGTTTGATTTCCAATTTTTTCTTGAATGGGGAAGTAAGTGATATGACGTATTTCCTTTCCGGTGCGAGACTTCCGGTTCAATAGCCAGCCGGTAGAAAACAGTGTAGTGGGAACACGCATAAAACATGATTTAAACAGTTAATATTTACTACACCTGCCATGTATGAACCAGGATGAAATTAAGTGGCTTAATATAAGAAGATATATTTAATCTTTTTGTGTTTATTTTTTATTGCATGTTCACTGAACATTACATAATAATTTCGTGTTTTGATCGGAGGTGACAGGTCTTTAATGCATGAATATAAAAGCACAGAGACAAACCAGTATCTTTACAATGGGAAAGTCAGTCAAGTGTTTCTACATGGAATTTACCAAGACTTCGTGTTTTTAACTTTTTCAGTTTAAAATGTTACAACATTTTACACACAGTCCGATGCAGTCCGACACTGTCAGCAGTATCTTTCTCATTCAACACATTGTAAGTTATTTGAATAATAAACATATTAAATATAAACATTAACTAAGCAGATTATGTTGCATATATTCTGTACTGTAATCACATTTTTGTAATAATATATAGTAGCAGAATAAATAAATCCGCTAAATCAGCATATTTTTATCAGCATAATATTAGTTGTTTTTGAACAATTATTGTATTTATTGTTCACTGGTAGTTTCTATGAAAGGTTTCACTGGATGGATTTGTAAATACAGATCATGAGTGCATGTGCGCCACATACACATTCAGTTCTTGTGCATGGATTATGGTTAAAACAAATGTTTTGTAGAGATTTACTGCGTTTGTATTAGCTATTATGGCAACCCCTAACTGCACAAATTATGTCGGTCTTCCTGGATTTCATAATAAACATTAAACAGCCAGTCAAAACGCCACACTTGTGTCCTTTGCAATAGACTTCCATTAGCTTTAGTGGCTCAACGGAAGTCATAAACAGGAAAGCTCAAAGATGGCAGCGCCCACATTTACGTCAAGAAACAGGTGGATACAATAAAAAAGCAGAACAAATCTTGATTTTTATATTTTAACATCTTTATTACTAACTGGTGCAATTTGAAGATTTAACAAAAGAAATCATAATCATAAGTTAGTCATAACATTTGCATATTATCTCGTCAAATTAAACGATTAAAACTGGCCTTGACCAGAATGTAAATAAAGATTATTCAAAAACTGGAATGAATATAAGAGCTTAGAAGGCCACTAGTGTGAAATCAGTTCATCTAAAACCAAGAAGAAGAAAAACATTATTTGCTGGGTTTTAAAAACCGAAATGGTCCTAGTAAAGTGAGCGAAATCTTGGTTGATACCGACGAGAGCAAAATGAGTATGGATGGCCTAAAAAGCAAAATAATGGCAGGTTTGATTCATGATAAACAGAATGAGAACATATGAGCGATTGACAGCGACTGCTGCTTTAAAAGACCAAGGCACAAACAATAAACAGCAGTGTATCAGTGTGTCTCAGTGGTTTGAGATCAGAGACAGCAGCCATTAGTCATAAAGAAAACCAGACACAGTCATTCATCTGAAACAGCTTTTGTGTTTAGTCTGCAGGTTATCATTGATAGTTTCAAGTCTAAGGCAAAGGCAGTTCTGTTAGACAGGGATGGACAGCAGTGTTAGGCTAGGTTAAATTAAATAGGTTTTAGTGTGGGATAATAATCCATATTCAATACTGTCCATAAAATAAATGCTAGATAGATGTAAATAGGACAAATGTTATTTTTCATAGTATGGCTTTTGTACTCTCTTTTATTCTGTAAATTCAGTGCTATGTCTTCAAAATTAGAAACTACTATCTTCGTTGAATCCTAAAAATGCATGTGATGCATTTGTTACAGTTGTGCAAATTGATGAAGATTTGTTAAGCATCTCTGGGGTCGGGTGAGTGAGATGAGAAACTCAAAACAGTTTTTGATGACACAGACAGGCATTAACTATGTTCAACCCTACACTTATATAGCAAGACCCTGTTAGGGTCTGCTTACACCTGGTATTAAGATGCGGATGACAAGTGGACAAGAGCGATGCATGTTTCTTCACAACTGGTGTTTTAAATATCTCTCTTTTGACCACTTTTGTCCTATGCGTGAGTCACTTGGTTTTTGTTAAAACACAAGCGGGAGAAATGAAGGGTTTAAAGTGATGCACATTAACTCTTTCCACGCAAGCACTTTAAAAAAAAGTTGCCAGCCAGCGCCAGCATTTTTTATGATTTTCAAAAAAGTTTAATGCCTTACAGAAAATGTTCTTCTTTATATAAACATACAATTTATCAAATAAATGAACAGACCCTCTGCTTTCAAAAAAAAGTTTTATCCTATCTTCATTTGTTCTCTTTTTATCCCCTCCCATAATATGGGTGGGTTTCTTTGACAATACCAAATTTTGAGCAAAAAGCTGAGATTATTGCATTTTTGCAAAGGACTGTTGTTAAAGATCAGATTCAGAGCAATGATCAAAACATACACAGATTTTTTACGTTTTTGGGCTAAGTAGATGCTTCAGTGTTTTATAAGTTGGGTAAGAGTGCCATCTAGTGGATAATAGCGTAAATATGGATTTACTCTTAATTGAAGAGATAACTAGTCAATGGCGGGGAAAGAGTTAATATTAAGTCAGAGCACCGCTGTTTGTGTGGTTAGTAAACATGCTGCACAAGGTTTTGTACTTGTATATGTAAGAGCTTTCTCAGATATTTTAGAGCAATTGATGAAATAAGATCAAGCAACTTGAAATAAACTCACAAGCTCGCAAAATGAAACAAAAATTAAAGTGGCGGGGAGCAGGCGTTTTTGTTTTAGCAATGATATCCTAGACCACACCAAACACTGTGGGTTCGCACTAGAAGTTTGCACAGATGTAAGAACACTGTGCTTGGTACATCCATGGACAGTAAAAAATAAGGACGTAGTGTCCGTGACATCACCCATGGGTTTGTGAAGAGCTTTTTTGAAGCCAATAATTGGCAAAGCCTGCTGTCGCCATCTTGACTGCATGTCAACGCGCATCACTCGCGCATAACCGAAAATAGTTAAAGAGGCGGGACGTGGGTTAAGCTAAGGTGGCTGGTTGGTGAAACCAAGCTCAATGGTAGTGACAGCAGCATTTTAACATGGGGGTCTATGGGAGCCAGTCTCTAGCAGCCCGTCGATGAATTGCACTTAAGGGCACACTCACACTATCCAAACCAAACCGCGCTCGGGCACGTTTGACCCCCAAAGCCTGGTTTGTTTGACTAGTGTGATCGCTCTGTTCCGCGCCCGGCGCGGATTGGTTAATCGCGCCGCGGCCGGGTTGCAGAGGTGGGCCGGAGCGCGGTTCACTTGGGCTGAGACGCGGAAGGCTGTGGTGTGAGCGCAATCGCGCCTGAGTGCGATTCAAAAGGTGAAGACGTCAGTTGCGCGACCACTCACCTTCGTCTGCTTCCGTAAAAACCTTTTGATGCGAGCAGCGGGGTTACGTGGATGTCCGAGCTGCACACGTGACAGATCAACTAAGCAATATGATGACATGTGAGAGGGCTGTCTGTAATAAAAAACACAGACTTATCATTATGGTGGGTTCCAGTGTTAAGACAGAGCTTTACTTCCTACTTTTTTCAAAACAATCGCATCTTAATGACGAAAGCGCGCCCGGACTCGAATCGATAAAAAGTAAAGTGTGAGTGCGTGCACCTGGGGGAGTGGGGAGGGGTGACAATTGCGCTGGGGCATGGTTTGGTTTGGTTTGGTTTGGATAATGTGAGTGCGCCCTAAGTCACTTCCGTATCTAACATCACACGTTAGATCAGTAGGAGGAGAGTAGGCAGTTTTTGTCACTGTTCAAACACATTCAACCACATGCGCGTCTATACCGCAAAAGCAATTCGGTCAAAGGGGTTTTCGACTACCTCCGTAAGTAGTCGAAAGTGGACAAGCTCAAAATGGTTTACATCCCATTAACACCTATTTTTAGCGTCATCCACTTGTTATCCGATTGACCCAAGCACATCTTAAAGGATATTTCAATCAACAATGAAAATTCTGTCTCAATTTACTCACCCTTATGTTGTTCTAGACCTGTAGGATTTTTTTCTGATAAACACAAAAGAAGATATTTTGATAAATGATAATAAGCACACAGCTGGTGGAAACCATTGACTTTCATAGGAAAAACAAATATTATAGAAGTATTGTGATAAAGGATGATGAGGATATTTTGATAAAATAGAATATAAATAAAATAAAATAAAATAGAAGATTAGTTTTTTTCTGCTATGGAAGTGGCTACAATCATTTATCAAAATATCTTCTGTTTTCATAAAAAAAAGAAATGCATACAGATCTAAAACAACCTGAGGGTGAGCAAATTATGACACAATTTTAATTTTTGAGTTAACTCTCCCTTTAATACCATGTGTAAACAGGCCCGTAGACAAAAATGTCTTCCTCAGTCGAGCTATACTCAGTGCAGCACAAATGATGTTTTCTAGCCAGAGACTTGGTTAAATTTAGACATTGTCGAATGTGGGAGAAAACATCAAAGCAAGAGATTTAGACATTGGTAAGAGAACTCGAAATTCAGAAGTTGACATCACGCATTATATTAATTTTAAAAGACAAAACACTTACATTTGAACAGTAAATTTACGCAGGTTTACTTTAAAGGTTCTGTTTCACATAAAACCTTTTGGAAGACCTATGTATTTGTTGTAAAGTAAGTGAGTGAGGAATACTGTAATTTGAAGGTCAGCGTTAAACAATATTCCTGCTGTTAAGGATTAAAAATGTAAATTTTTTTAAATGTCTCCAAGCAACTCCTGTCTTGCCCTGAAACGGTTTATGTATTAGATGTAGGTTAACCACAATGAAGCTGTGGTTACCATGGAAACATTGGTCCCATGATGCTGTGGGAATACTCTTTATGCAGGCAAGCAGTTTTCTGTGACATTTACAGAGGGGATGTGCTCATCTGTTGGATTAAGGGCAAACAATATTTTCCTTAAGGAATTCCTAACTGAGGCAGAGTGGAATCTTGGAGTAATTTGTTTTTTGGTCCCTAAACAGCTATGGTGGTGACTTTCCATAACATCTTAATTCTGCAAAAATGTGAGTGTGCTTAAGAGATTTTCCACAGAGTGCAGTGTGCGCCGAACGGACTGTCAGTCGGGACACAAGCTGCGTGCAAAAGCTTTCTGGAATTACGACCATAAAATAAAAAAGCAAGCTTGTGAGATTTCTCCTCGAACTGAAGTTGTAGAAACGAAAGCAAGTGCAAACCAGAGGAGACCTCAATACATTTAGCTGCTCTGTGGATGTCATGCATTCCATGCTTATGAAAACACGTGTAAATAGAAAAATAAATGTTTACAAAAATGGCATAGCATCGGTTGTTTCTCTCCTTTCTAAAAGTTTCCAGTCAAGTATAATCAATCACACATCTCGGTCTGCCGAGGGCAGTATCTACCACTAGAGATAAAACGCATGCATTCCATGCAGTGCTCTTTTGCTTCGCAGGGGTAAAGCGTGAAGTGAATACATATTTAGATACGATGAGTAGTAATGTCCGTGCGCGTGTAATTACGTGTCGTCTTTTGCTGTACAAAGTCTGCAGTCGTTATAAAGAAAGTGTGTGTGCGAGTCTTTAAGGTGGGGTTCCCCACACTCCATCGGAGTGGAACCCGTCTCCGGTTGACGAGGCTGGCACAGGTCCGCTGGGGGTAAAGGGATCGGTGTCCGTATCCGTTTCCCCCTCGGCCAAATGTCGGCGGTCACGACCCCAGCTTGACCCTCCCGGTAACCCGGAGGTCTTGCCTGTGACATCCTCTCTCTCTGCGGAGATGCTGAACCCGCTGGGCGAACGTTCAAGCTCTTCGTGAGTGACTGACAGGAGGGATAGCGGGGTGCCCACCCTCTGGCCCCCCGATTGGCTGACGTTAGAGGATGGGGAGTGGCTTGGCAGTGGGCTAATAGGCAGGACCGTGGGTCTCTGGGGGTGTGCGTTCGAGTGTGAATAATATGGTGTGTTGTGTATTGGTGGGGCGTAGCTGCAGTAAACGCAGTCTCCTGCAACACTGACAGTCAAAGTGGGGTCGCAGCGCTCCATGGTCATGTGGGCGGGGCCTGTGAAGTCATGTTGCATATGCATATCCACCAGGAAATCCAGTTTCTTTTCCATGTCTTCCACCTGCGATCAAGGTAAAAAGAATTTTGAGAAATGTTTAAAATACTGCGCATCAAGCAACTCGAGCGCATGGAAATACTGCCATACCTGTCTTTCAACACGCACAAATCTACCCATCATGCTTTGGTCTTCGGCATCTGGAAGGCCTGCTTTGGCAAGATATGACTCATGTCTGAGATAGAGAGACAGAGGGAAAGTAAAATGTTTTTTTTTTAGATGTTTACAGTTTAAAGGTGCAGTGTGTAATTTTTAGAAGGATCTCTTGACAGAAATGCAAAATAAATGACAAAACTATATTATCAGGGGTGTATAAAGACCTTTCATAATGAACCATTATGTGTTGATTACCTTAGAACGAGAATTTTTTATCTACATACAAAGAGGGTCCCCTTACATGAAAGTCGCCATTTTGTGCCGCCATTTTTCTACAGAAGCCCTTAAAGGACCATTTTTTTTACTAAGTTATCTCTGATGATGACACGTTTGTCCGGTGGCAGCTTCTCTATGTGTTTCAAAAGAAAGGGGTGAGCAGTGGACTAAGCTGTTGGTTGCAATTCGCAACCTCACCACTAGATGCCGCTAAAATTTACACACTGCACCTTTAATAAAGTGTCTTTGCTTCAAATTCGTGTACAGTAGTAAAAGTACAAATATTTCACGAGTTCGCATTAACATGTATTCAATAGGGAATGAGATAAAGCATTTTTGATGTGCTGTCCGAGGGGAGGGCTCCAAGTTTTGAATTTTAGCCCATACCCAGAGTACCCCCTCCCTTTAACTGGAATAGATGTACCAGCTGTGAGTGAGGTGATGAAGAAAGAAAGAAAGAAAGAAAACGAGAGAGAGCAATCGAGAGGGCGAGAGAGAGAGAGAGAGATAGTGAACAAGGCTACCTCTGTGCGTCTCTAAACAGCGCTGTTATTGCCTCGGAAAATTGTCTGTCATGTTGTTTTTGTTAGTCCGTTATTAAAGTATTATAACTATGCGAAGTTCGCCGTGCAATTCCCAGAAAATAATTGCACACCTCAGAACGTTCATCAGCCAATCAGATTCAAGCATTTAACAGACCCGTAGTATAAGAAGTTATAAAGTATAAATGAAGAGTTTGGTTCTAAAACGCAATAAACACCATTTTTGAAAAAAAAAATTAGTTACTGCCAAAATCAGTATTATATCAGGTCAGTATTTAAAAGTAAATTCTTAATTTTACGCAAAATACAATATCCGCCGTGTTATTCTGTCATTTTTTTCTCCCTTTTTTCCCAAAACGCAATAAACGCCACTCCTCTTTTTCTACAGAATGCAATAAATCCGCTCCACAAATTACAGCACACCATTCCACGCAATGTTAAAGGAATAGTCTACTCATTTTCAATATTAAAATATGTTATTACCTTAACTAAGAACTGTTGAATCATCCCTCTATCATCTGTGTGTGTGCACGTAAGCGCTGGGGCGCGCGGCGACGCTACGATAGCATTTAGCTTAGCCCCATTCATTCAATGCTGCCATTTAGAGATAAAGTTAGAAGTGACCAAACACATCAACGTTTTTCCTATTTAAGACGAGTAGTTATACGAGCAAGTTTGGTGGTACAAAATAAAACGTAGCGCTTTTCTAAGCAGATTTAAAAGAGGAACTATATTTTATGGCGTAATAGCACTTTTGGGAGTACTTCGACTCGCCTGAAAAGTCCGCTCCCCTTCTCACTCTCATAATGGGAGAGGGAGGGTGTTACTGCGCCAAGTCGAAGTACTCCCAAAAGTGCTATTATGCCATAAAATATAGTTACTCTTTTAAATCCGCTTAGAAAAGCGCTATGTTTTATTTTGTACCACCAAACTTGCTCGTATAACTACTCGTCTTAAATAGGAAAAACGTTGATGTGTTTGGTCACTTCTAACTTTATCTCTAAATGGTACCATTGAATGAATGGGGCTAAGCTAAATGCTATCGTAGCGTCGCAGCGCGCTCCAGCGCTTACGTGCACACACACAGATGATAGAGGGATGATTCAACAGTTCTTAGTTAAGGTAATAACATATTTTAATATTGAAAATGAGTAGACTATTCCTTTAACAAACAATGGCGGCACATTGAGTACACAGAGTCTAAGTTTTCCTCATCTACTTTGTACTTTGTGATCAACAAACAAACAAAAACGAAATAATACTTTAATAGCATTGATAAACCTGTGGTTTTCTGTGACGGGAAAGAAACGTAAGTCATCAACATCTAATAATTTACGCGAGAGGCACTCGGGAGACAATCGCTTGTTCTCCCGACAGCATCTAGCTTCTCTCGTGGTAACACATTGACCCCAGGGGATCTTATGAAAAACTTTCCATAATTTTATTCAAAGTCAACGAGAATCACAGCTGATCGCTGTGAAAAATGTTAAGCGACGACGTCAAGTATAACCGCGCAGCAATGACAGTGTTCCTAATATGACAAAGTAAGTGTTTTGATTAATGCCATTAATGTTTATTTTAAATCAGTGTGTACAACTGTTCAACTAAATAAATATAAAATGAATGCACATTTATACATTGATTGAATAGATTCATAGAATTTTGAAAATAAAACTTGTCATGGATATATTGCATTTTTGTGGAAAAAAAATAATTCGTTTTTATAATAAATCTTTGAAAATGAAGTTATGGATTAGAATTTTTTATGTTTTTATAACCTAAAGATGCTATGTGAAAGTTTGTAACAGAAAAAAAGTGGTTTTCATCTTGTCACTTTCTTTGTATAGAAAACACGTTTTTACTGAAATTTGTCAAAATGAATTTATTGCGTTTTGGAACCAAACTATTCAAATATTTCATTATTTTCCAACTTTACATAGAGACAAGTTTAAGCAAGATATTTGTATGCTTCTTTTCCAAAAAGCACTGTTGCTCTGCATCCCAAAAGATCCAGTTCAGCATCTGTCTATTGGCAGATCAATGCCACTGGGCACCACTAATAGCACAGAACGTACACACTTGTGTTTAAATAATAGTTTATGGATTGCGGTTTGAATTGGGATTACGCTCCAGGCGGAGGCATAGAGTGTTTAACACTTGCATGTTGTGTGTGAGTTTCAAAAGCTTTATCATGTCCTGGCACTTCTGTATATCTAAATACTATCTGTATATCTAAACCGCCCATTCCCAAACTGTGGTCCGTGCACCACTAGTGGTCCGTGAGGGTACAGCAGGTGGTCCGTGTAAAGGCAAAATAAAATATAAAAGAATATATTTTATTAAAAAAATATATTTTTTTAAGAATATGTTTTAAGAATCTGTTGTACTGATGTGATGACCAGTTATAGTTTTAGTGCTAGTAAGCCTATTTAGAGGTGCAGATAAATTCAGGACTTTGTGTAGACATATTTTATTACGAGTATTATGGTCCGCGAAAATTCTTGATTACAAATAGTGGTCCACACAAACAAAAAGTTTGAAAACCCCTGATCTAAACTACAGATGAAGAGGATATTCCAGAAGTATTTTGGGTTTAAATTTATACCAGACATGTTAAGTGGTTGTCAGGTTACCTTGGTGACTGTTGGGTGGAGTATGGAAATGGTGCTTTCTGGGGTTTCTTGTGTTTTGGAGTGAGAGATGGTCCAGGTGTCAGAATCAGATCTATTCTGAAAAGAAGTAGGAAGAACAAGAAATCTGATTTCACAAAAACATTAAACAAAAAAGGGTCAGTTTCCCGGGCATGGATTATCTTAAGCCAGGACTAAGCCTTGGTTTAATTAGAAAATATAACTAGTTTTAACAAACATGCCTTAATAAAAACATTACCTGTGTGCATTTTGATGCAAAACAAAGTGCACGGATGTATTTAAAGATATGTAATTACCTGTGTGCATTTTGATGCAAAACAAAGTGCACGGATGTATTTAAAGATATGTAAGTGCAAGTTGTTCTCAGTTTGGACAGCTTTTAAAAATGTTTTAGTCTAGGACTAGTCTAAACCCTGTCCGGGAAACGGCCCCAAACTGTTTTAAAGTAAACTTTATTCATGTTCGTTTGTTTACAACCATTTATATAAATACAAAAATGTGACCCTTTCTGTGAAATCCAGGCTAAAGTCTCATAATGTAATGATGAGATTAGGAGCATCAAAGTTTGATTTCAATCATTGATTTCACAATCTTTGACATGAACTTACTCCGATAATATTTAAGATATCAAGGTTATATTTTCATAGAATTTTTTCTTTACTTTATGTAGGATGACTGGGTCACAAATATGAGCCATCACATTCAGATATATACAGTTATTACCTTTATACATTTCCATTTTGTTGGAATGCATTGTTAATCAAAGTGAAATAAATATAGTAAAAAATACATTCTGAAAATGTAACTTGTGCAATGGTGAGAAAATTGGCGAAATTTTTTTACAAAATTATTCAGTTGTTCGTTTTTCGGCCTTCGGCCAAGTTTTTCATTTTATTTGGCTTCGGCCTACAATTTTCCTTTCAGTGCATCCTTATAGAGTAACATATATTTAGGCATGTGTGAGATACCGTGTCTGTAGATATTTGATTCTGGTAAGCATGTCCAGATGTCCCGCAGAGTATTGTTCAATCACATCCTTCACATCGTATGGCCTCAGGGTCTCCTTGAAATGCTTCTTAGTCAACAGGAATGTTATAATCCTTACACAAACAAACACAAATGATTCTCCAGTGCCAGTCAAGTTATTTTAGATATGCATACGTGCTGCTCACACATATGTATAAGTGATTATCAAAAGCCTTTTAAAAAGTAAATGATTTCATATTTGTACCTCACTGCTCTTATTACTAATTTGAGAGTTGGTATCATTTCCTCCATCAGTATATCAGGCGGGAAGCCCTTCTCCTCCGGGGTGGGGTCAGGCAGAGCACTTGTATCTACAAAGAAAATATGCAATATGTAGTTAAATATACACATGCGACTCTGGAACACAAAACCAGTCATGAGACACATGGGTATATGTGAAGAGTTTGATTCCAAAACGCAATAAATCCATTTTGACAAATTTCGGTAAAAATGTTTTCTATACCAAGAAAGTGACCAGATGAAAACCACAATTGTTTGCTACAAACTTTTACATAGCATCTTTAGGTTATAATAATTTAGGTTCAAAGATTTATTATAAAAACTGATTATTTTTTCCGCAAAATTCAATAAATCCATTAATGGCATTAATCAAAACACTTTTAAGACCACTGTCATTGCTGCTGTTACCCTTGGGACATCGTCGCTGACATTTTTTGACAGCGATCAGTTGTAAAATGTTTTGGTCCTGCTCGATTTTCATTGACGATTTTCATTGACGAGTAAAATAATGGAAAGTTTTTCATGAGATCCCCTGGGGTCAACGTGTTAGCTTGACAGAAGCTTGATGCTGTCGGGAGAACAAGTTGCTTACATTTCTTCCCCGCCACAGAAAACCACCACAGGTTTATCAATGCCATCAAAAGTATTATTTTGTTTTTGTTTGTTTGTTGATCACGAAGTACAAAGTAGATGAGGAAAACTAGGACATTATTGTTTACAATGGGTGGAATGGTGCGCTGTGATTTGTTGAGCGGATTTATTGCATTCTGCAGAGAAGAAGGACTGGCGTTTGTCGCGGTTTGGAGAAAAGGGAGAAAAGATGACAAAATAACACGGCGGATATCGGATTTTGCATAAAATTAAGAATTTACTTTTTAATACTGACCTGATACAAAACTCATTTTGGTGGTAACTTTTTTATGGCGTTTATTGCGTTTTGGAACCAAACTCTTCATTTGTAGCAATAGTCAAATATACATATAGATCAAAATTATGCAAAAATCATTAGGATATTAAAATCTTGTTCCATGAAGATATTCTGTAAATTTCCTGTAAATTTATATATATATATATATATATATATATATATATATATATATATATATATATATATATATATATATATATATATATATATATATATATATATATATATATATATATAAAATGATCATTAGTGATATTTGTTGCAATGGACTTCATTTGGACAACTTTAAATGCGATTTTCTCAATATTTAATTTTTTTTGCACCCCTTAGATTCCAGATATTTAAATAGTTATATATCCGCCAAATGATCCTACCCTAATAAACTTTAGATAAAAAAAGCTTATTTATCCAGCTTTCATGTGATGTAAAAAATCTACATTTTAAAAAATGACCCTTGTGACTGGTTTTATGGTCCATGGTCATATATGTAAGTAGTTAATTGTAAGTGATTGCGTTGTATTTTAATGAATGTTGGGTACCCTCAGAGCTTTGTCTCATGGTGTAGGCCTTCATTCTGAAAGCTGTTCGAAATCTCTCTCTGTTACTGAACCCCGCTGGTTTTCCCTCTTTTGATGGACTTTCCTCTGCGGTCTCCGCCGGCCCGCAGTTCCCCGACACATTCTCAGGATTCGCAGCGGGCATCATCACGCGCGCCCTCACGTTTGACGATCTTGGAGTCGACAAGCGCACGCGATCCAACAAACTCAGTTTCTGGCTGATAGAGAGAGAGAGATAGAGAATAACAAATGAAGTCGAGCAGATTCTCCAATGCGGCCTGGGAGAGAATCAAACGCACAAATGCATACAGAGACTCTTCCTGCCGGAGAAACCAAACCCTACCCAAGAAACAACGCAGGGCATTCTACTGCTAAGTGTCCCGAAGGACAGACACACACACATACACACACAAAGACAATGCACTGCAGCATACATAGACTCTCTTGAGTACAGTGAAAAGAAGAAGACTGAAGTGGTGAGAGAGGATGAAACATCTTTAAGAGACTAAAATGCTCCACAATTACGGACGATTACCAAACAGTTACTGTCACAACACTTTCCCACACACACAATCCATCTATAGATGATTCAAACGGGGTTTTGAAAACTGATTCTGTCTGTGTTCATGTGTGTGTGTGCTGTAGAAAATAGCTTTTCGGACATACAGAAAGTCAGAGACACCGTGAGAACAGTCGGAAAGAGAAGAATCGCAAAGGTTTCATGAATCAACAATTCAAGCACAATATCGTGATTCATGACCTACTTAAAGGGATAACACAATGCTGTAGCACTGAGCCATACGGAGCACATCAGAGTTTCATTGGACTTTGTTTTGTAGGTCACTGGAAGCGATAATGTCATCCTATGACTTTTCCAGCCACCTGCTTTTCAACCCGTGCGTGTAAGTGTATGTGTGCGTGTGTGTTTTTGCACAGGGGCATTAGCAGTATAAATGTGTAATCTGATCTCGGATCTGGATTGAACATGGATTACAGTTCTCGGGATGGGCTGTACGAACAAGCACGGCTCTCAGTCCGACATTACCTGTCCAGATATTCCTCCTCTCCATCTCTAAATCTTTCTTCTTTGAATAATTGTACTGTCAGGTGAAGGACAACTGCTGCCCGTGATTATTATACACACAGTCCATCTCTGTCCGTCTTGGTAGATGGTTATTAACACTTCCCATCATTTCCCACAAAGTGACACTGACGTCACGCGTCCAGCCATCCATTACATACTCACGCACGCATTTTCTCGCTCTGCTCGGACAGCATCATCTATCAGTGGCACATAATTCACTCTTTTCTAATGGTCTCTGTTATATCTCATATTGAAGCACTGTCCACATGTCCCATAACTAAGAAACAACCTCTCACTCCTCTCTCTCTTTTCTCTCGCTCTCTCTCACACACGCACTGCTGGTCATTACGCCTTTGGCACTGAATTAATGGAGGTGGTGGTTATTAGGAGTTATTTAAGGAAACATACATTAATCTCACAGTTCTAAGAGATGCTGTAAATCTTTAAAACAGTGAGCAAGAGATAGGAGGAGTGTGTGTGTGAGAGAGAAAGAGAGAGAGAGAGAGAGAGAGAGAGAGAGAGAGAGATTGAGAGGTAGGGAGGCTTACCTTGCCATCACCTCAAGAGGATCCTTCCTGTAGAAAACAGGAAAACACAAATTTAGTTTTGTTGCCAGATCACATTCATAACAAACCACACAAATGGTCTCTGAAATCAAGCAATATCCATTTACACCAGATGGACCAATAAAGTCTATTTACGCCAAAGATTAGAATAATTTTTCGGACTATAAGTCGCTCGGGAGTATAAGTCGCATCAGTTAAAAATGTGTTTTGAAGAGGAAAAAACATATATAAGTCGCACTGGACTATACGTCACATTTATTTAAAAAATAATTTCACAAAATCCAAGCCGAAGAACAGACATTTGATCTGAAAAGGCAAGTTATTCAACTAAACAATAGCACCGAACAGCAGGCTGAATAGGTGTCCGTACATGTTAAAGTAACATAAAAAGTTATTTACGCGATAAACAATAGCATACAAAACATACCTGGGAATATACCTGAATAGGCTAAATTAACACGACAAGCCAAATCAAGTTCAAAAAGGTCCTTCCGCATCACTTCGGTCATTCTGCATCACTGACTCCATTGAAATGCATACCGGCTGTAGACGGTAATGGTTTCTCTTGGTCAAGGCTTTGAACCGGTTCACGGAACGAAAACCAGAAACTTTTGATATTTTGCAAGGAACAGAAACGAAACCAGAAACTTTCAAAAAATATATGTTCCGGAACAGAATCGTTTATTTAAAATAATGGTAAACGGCTAATACCGTTATTTTTTTCGTTCTTTGACAAGACTTCTGTGCAATACTCGATGAAGTTCACTTCCGGTCGTCGCTGACTCATCGGAGAAATGAGAAGCTTGCCACCAGCAAGTAGCCTAAGCCCACTCAAGCCCAAGTCTCTAATGCTTAATCATAAGAGGTTAATATCTACCAAGTATCTCAAGATGTTTGTTTTTTACTAGTTAGTGGTGTAATAGATTGCAGTTGATCCTTGATCCGTACAGATCACGACCCACAGTTCGGCTCGCATGCGATTCGCAGATTAATACGCAAATTTAAATAGGGTGAAAGTTGATCGTTTGCACGTGTTTCAAAGGCTTGCAACTGTAAACACTTAAGTGATTTTAAACAATTTAACAGCTAAAAGGCGCTAAAGTGAGCAATTTTCTGTACGCACAGACGCGGTTGAATGTGTCCGGTCCAACTCCAATCAAACGTGATTATCCCTATGCCCTTCAAAGATCAGAACTCTTGATGTTTAAACTTGAGAGAGAGTTGCGCTACTGTGTCTCATACTGTAGTCCATTAAAATACATTTGGAAAATAAAGCATTGAAAAACAATGTATTTATCACTTCATTTGGAGCGACTGTTTCTGCTGCATCTTTTTCCCGAAGCATCGTTTGGAATTCATCCTCAGCCTGTGTGTGTGCGCATGTTTAAGTGCACTCAACAAATGTAGTCATGTCAGAATTACAGTTATGCTGGTTACATAATGTAGCCTTTTTTAATGTTTGACGACAAGATGGAGATTTAAGGAAAATTATGTAAACTAATAATTTAAGTTTAATGTCCTAATGATCAGCCTACTTATTTGTATGTCCCACAGCTGACATGGAACGTTATTAATTGGTTCGGAAACTTTATTTTTTTGTTCTAACCGGTTCAGAAACGTCAGTTTTAGGGTTGAACCGAAAACCGTTAAAATACTGTTTCTGTTCGGAACAAACCGATTGGGGAAAAAATCTGGTTCAAAGCCTGCTCTTGGTTCATATAAAATAATTTTGACGTATAAGTCGCACATGACTTTAAGTTCCAGTACCCGCCAAACTATGAAAAAAGTGTGATTTATAGTCCGGAAAATACGGTATTATAAATATGTATCATTTACAAAAGAGGATGCAATTTGTGACGCTTGACCACAAAACCTTAGTCACACGGGTGTATTTGTAGCAATAGCCAACTATACATATATGGGTCAAAGTTATTGTTGTTTCTTTTATGTCAAAAATTATTAGTATATTAGTATAAATATTATGCTCCATGAAAATATTTTGTGAATTTCCTACTGTAAATATATCAAAACTTTATTTTCGTGAGTGGATGCAGTTGATAAGAGCTTAATTTTGACAACTTTTAATGTGATTTTCTCAATATTAAGATTTTTTTTGCACCCTCAGATTTTCAAATAGTTGCATTTCTGCCAAATATTGTCCAATCCTAACATACCATGCATCAATTGAAAGCGTATTTATTTACATTTGAGATGATATATAAATATCAATTTCAAAATATTTACCCTTATGGCTGGTTTTGTGGTCCAGGGTAGCATATCATAGAATTGCAGTGCTGTATACTGTATACATGTTTTTACTTATTACAAATTTACGCTTGATGTAAAAAATTACTAAAACGGAATCACAGTATGATACTAATACAAATGCTGGGTCTATTGACTTCTATCACTTCGACACACAGACACACACGGTTTATGGGGACAATCTCATAGATGCAATGCATTATATACTGTACAAACTGTATTTTCTATTCCCCTACCCCAGTCCCTAACCCCAATCATTACAAAAACCATCTTTAATCTCATGTAAAAGTACCATTTAGTATTTTTTTTAAGACGTTCAGTTTACAGGGACACTTCCTATATTATTTATAGCTTTATAAACATGTTATTATACACTATTTATGTATAACCACACACACACACACACACACACACACACACACACACACACAGGTATAGACATCTCCTGTTCAGGCTCAAACTAAATGGATTAAAATTGTACTTATGATGGATCAGAAAATTGTCCACGCACACATGTACTGTAAGTACCTCACTGAAACCTTTAGTTGACTTCTAGATGACGTTGTCTCTGCATGCAGACATAAACACAGATATAGATATAGAAATAAATAAATAAATGAAATTCATGAGAATGAAACTGGCGATGTGCATCATCTGTTATGCGTATCACTGAAATCAGAAAAATAACCAAGACGTAACAAGAAACCATGAGGATGACCAACGTAAATCTAATTCAACTCAAATGATACATACATGTATGTGTCGTTGTGTATGTGTGTGATACCTGAAGCATGGCAGAGATATCACAGTCTCGTAGAACCTCCATGTGGCTATGAGATCTTCTCTGATTGGATTTGTGGCATAATATCTCCATGCAGCCTAAAATGGGGCAGATGATGCTGGTGATAATGAAAGGTGTGTTGTTGGAAAACGTTCAGGTGTGTAGTTTGTGTTGTTAAGAAACACTCATGTGTTTTGTTGAGAAATATTCGGGTGTGTTGTATGTTGTTGTGAAATGCTCAGGTGTCTTGTTGAGAAATGCTCAGGTGTGTTGTTAAGAAATGTTCAGGTGTGTTGTTGAGAAATGCTCAGTTGAGGAGTGTGTCGCTGAGAAGTGCTCAGTCGAGGTGTGTGTTGTTGAGAAATGCTCAGTTGTGGTGTGTGTTGTTGAGAAATGCTCAGTTGTGGTGTGTGTTGTTGAGAAATGCTCAGTTGTGGTGTGTGTAGTGGAGAAATGCTTAGGTGTGTTGTTAAGAAATGCATTGGTGTGTTTTTAGAAATGCTCAGTTGTGGTGTGTGTTGTCGAGAAATGCTCAGTTGTGGTGTGTGTTGTTAAGAAATGCTCAGTTGTGGTGTGTGTTGTTAAGAAATGCTCAGTTGTGGTGTGTGTTGTAGATAAATGCTCAGTTGTGGTGTGTGTTGTAGATAAATGCTCAGTTGTGGTGTCTGTTGTTGAGAAATGCTCAGCTGTGGTGTCTGTTGTTGAGAAATTCTCAGTTGTGGTGTGTGTTATGAGAAATGCTCAGTTGAGGTGTGTGTTGTAGAGAAATGCTCAGTTGTGGTGTCTGTTGTTGAGAAATGCTCAGTTGTGGTGTCTGTTGTTGAGAAATTCTCAGTTGTGGTGTGTGTTATGAGAAATGCTCAGTTGAGGTGTGTGTTGTAGAGAAATGCTCAGTTGTGGTGTCTGTTGTTGAGAAATTCTCAGTTGTGGTGTGTGTTATGAGAAATGCTCAGTTGAGGTGTGTGTTGTAGAGAAATGCTCAGTTGAGGTGTGTGTTGTAGAGAAATGCTCAGTCATGGTGTGTGTTGTTGAGAAATGCTCAGTCGAGATGTGTGTTGTTGAGAAATGCCCAGTTGTGGTGTGTGTCGTTGAGAAATGCTCATTTGAGGTGTGTGTTGTGAGAAATGCTCAGTTGAGGTGTGTGTTTTTGAGAACTGCTCAGTTGTGGTGTGTGTTGTTGAGAAATGCTCATTTGAGGTGTGTGTTGTGAGATATGCTCAGTTGTGGTGTGTGTTGTTGAGAAATGCTCAGTTGTGGTGTGTTTTGTTGAGAAATGCTCAGTTGTGGTGTGTGTTGTTGAGAAATGCTCAGGTGTGGTGTGTTGGTAAGAAATGCATAGGTGTTTTTTTAGAAATGCTCAGTTGTGGTATGTGTTGTTGAGAAATGCTTAGTTGCTCAGTTGTGGTGTGTGTCATTGAGAAATGCTCAGTCGTTGTGTGTTGTTGAGAAATTCTCAGTCGAGGTGTGTGTTGTTGAGAAATGCTCAGTTGTGGTGTGTGTTGTTGAAAAATGCTCAGTTGTGGTGTGTGTAGTTGAGAAATGCTCAGGTGTGTTGTTAAGAAATGCTCAGTTGAGGTGTGTGTTGTAGAGAAATGCTCAGTTGTGGTGTGTGTTGTTGAGAAATGCTCAGTTGTGGTGTCTGTTGTTGAGAAATGCTCAGTTGTGGTGTGTTGTTAAGAAATTCATAGGTGTTTTATTTTAGAAAGGCTCTGTTGTGGTGTGTGTTGTTGAGAAATGCTTAGTTGCTCAGTTGTGGTGTGTGTCATTTAGAAATGCTCAGACGTTGTGTGTTGTTGAGAAATGCTCAGTCGAGGTGTGTGTTGTTAAGAAATGCTTAGTTGTGGTGTGTTGTTGAAAAATACTTAGTTGAGGTGTGTGTTGTTGAGAAATGCTCAGTTGAGGTGTGTGTTGTAGAGAAATGCTCAGGTGTGTTGTTAAGAAATGCATAGGTGTGTTTTTAGAAATGCTCAGTTGTGGCGTGTGTTGTTGAGAAATGCTCAGTTGTCGTGAGAGTTGTTAAGTAATGCTCAGTTGTGCTGTGTGTTGTTGAGAAATGTTCATTTGAGGAGTGTGTTGTAAGAAATGCTCAGTTGAGGTGTGTGTTGTTGAGAAATGCTCAGGTGTGTTGTTAAGAAATGCTCAGTTGAGGTGTGTGTTGTAGAGAAATGCTCAGTTGTGGTGTGTGTTGTTGAGAAATGCTCAGTTGTGGTGTGTTGTTAAGAAATTCATAGGTGTTTTATTTTAGAAAGGCTCTGTTGTGGTGTGTGTTGTTGAGAAATGCTTAGTTGCTCAGTTGTGCTGTGTGTCATTTAGAAATGCTCAGACGTTGTGTGTTGTTGAGAAATGCTCAGTCGAGGTGTGTGTTGTTAAGAAATGCTTAGTTGTGGTGTGTTGTTGAAAAATACTTAGTTGAGGTGTGTGTTGTTGAGAAATGCTCAGTTGAGGTGTGTGTTGTAGAGAAATGCTCAGGTGTGTTGTTAAGAAATGCATAGGTGTGTTTTTAGAAATGCTCAGTTGTGGCGTGTGTTGTTGAGAAATGCTCAGATGTCGTGAGAGTTGTTAAGTAATGTTCAGTTGTGCTGTGTGTTGTTGAGAAATGTTCATTTGAGGAGTGTGTTGTAAGAAATGCTCAGTTGAGGTGTGTGTTGTTGAGAAATGCTCAGGTGTGTTGTTAAGAAATGCTCAGTTGAGGTGTGTGTTGTAGAGAAATGCTCAGTTGTGGTGTGTGTTGTTGAGAAATGCTCAGTTGTGGTGTGTTGTTAAGAAATTCATAGGTGTTTTATTTTAGAAAGGCTCTGTTGTGGTGTGTGTTGTTGAGAAATGCTTAGTTGCTCAGTTGTGGTGTGTGTCATTTAGAAATGCTCAGACGTTGTGTGTTGTTGAGAAATGCTCAGTCGAGGTGTGTGTTGTTAAGAAATGCTTAGTTGTGGTGTGTTGTTGAAAAATACTTAGTTGAGGTGTGTGTTGTTGAGAAATGCTCAGTTGAGGTGTGTGTTGTAGAGAAATGCTCAGGTGTGTTGTTAAGAAATGCATAGGTGTGTTTTTAGAAATGCTCAGTTGTGGCGTGTGTTGTTGAGAAATGCTCAGATGTCGTGAGAGTTGTTAAGTAATGTTCAGTTGTGCTGTGTGTTGTTGAGAAATGTTCATTTGAGGAGTGTGTTGTAAGAAATGCTCAGTTGAGGTGTGTGTTGTTGAGAAATGCTCAGGTGTGTTGTTAAGAAATGCTCAGTTGAGGTGTGTGTTGTAGAGAAATGCTCAGTTGTGGTGTGTGTTGTTGAGAAATGCTCAGTTGTGGTGTGTTGTTAAGAAATTCATAGGTGTTTTATTTTAGAAAGGCTCTGTTGTGGTGTGTGTTGTTGAGAAATGCTTAGTTGCTCAGTTGTGGTGTGTGTCATTTAGAAATGCTCAGACGTTGTGTGTTGTTGAGAAATGCTCAGTCGAGGTGTGTATTGTTAAGAAATGCTTAGTTGTGGTGTGTTGTTGAAAAATACTTAGTTGAGGCGTGTGTTGTTGAGAAATGCTCAGTTGAGGTGTGTGTTGTAGAGAAATGCTCAGGTGTGTTGTTAAGAAATGCATAGGTGTGTTTTTAGAAATGCTCAGTTGTGGCGTGTGTTGTTGAGAAATGCTCGGTTGTCGTGTGAGTTGTTAAGTAATGCTCAGTTGTGCTGTGTGTTGTTGAGAAATGTTCATTTGAGGAGTGTGTTGTAAGAAATGCTCAGTTGAGGTGTGTGTTGTTGAGAAATGCTCAGGTGTGTTGTTAAGAAATGCTCAGTTGAGGTGTGTGTTGTAGAGAAATGCTCAGTTGTGGTGTGTGGCATTGAGAAATGCTTGGTTATGTACCTGTATTAATGAAGCTGCAGGATGTCTACGTTTTTCAAAGTGTTTCTGTCTGTGCTGTTCCTGAACTTTCAAAGCAAGCCCAGAACCTAGAATACCCTACAAACACAAATAGAAACTTCTTATAAAAATGCTGATATGAAAATTCATGCTAGAACTTTCAATAGCAGGAATCTAAGCATAGAGAAACAGATCGAGTGGCACTCACAGCTGGAAGAGCAAAAAACGACACACCAATAAGAGCAAAGGTCCCGGCCAGAAGACGCCCAGCCCATGTCTTTGGGGTTTTGTCACCATAACCAATGGTTGTCAAGGTGATCTGATACAGAAGTAAAATGGTAACACTTTAAATAAGGTTGTATTTGTTTACATTGGTAAATGCATTAGCTAACATAAACTAACAATGAACAATACTTCTACAGCATTTATTAATCTGAGTTCATATTATCTTCAGCATTTAACTGATATAACTGAGTACATAAAATGTTGAGTCTATATTTTAATGTTTGTTTCCTTTCAATAGGTGTGACTTTAAAAGCATGTTAAATATATTTTTATACTTGTGACTTTTTTTAAAAGATGTCAAATATTTATTCTTTATTATCCACACATTTGTGGGTACAGAGGTTGAAGCAGACAGGCAGATTCAACGTACAGATCTTGAATGAAAAGCTTTTTACAGTAATTTAAAATTTGTATTGTAAACCACACTCTTCTTTTGTAACAGAGGAATTTTGTCTCTGTGTTTGATCATGAATGTATGCAAGTGCTGTGCGCATTTCTCACCAGTCCCCACCAGAGGGCGTCTGCATAGGTGTCAAAGTCCTGTGGGGTTGGTGTTGGGGACTCGCCATCGAAATTTGGGAGTTCTGTGGAGTTGTCATCTTTCTCAACCAGGTAGACCAGAAAAGAAGCCAAGATCAATGACAGGAAACCGATGTACCATGCTGTGATCAGCTCCTGCAAAGTCACACAGTCATTGCTGTCATACAGTGTCGTGGATGCTGCACATTGGTGGTGGTTGAGGAGATTCCCCTGTTCATATGTAAAGCGCTTTGAGTACTGAGAAAAGCGCTATATATATGTAAGGAATTAATTAATTAATTAATTAACTTGCCTGCTGATAAAACAGCTTGGATTAAGCTGGTTTGCTGGGCTCTTGCTTCCTTATTGCACTCTGTCTGTGTTCATGTGTTTTTCTTCAGAGGTTACTTGTACGCAGTATTGCTGATTAGACCTGTAACATCATCTGACACTGATATAGGATTGCTTGTGCTTATGTGTGTGCCTTGTGTGCGTATAGTGCAAACCATAGCAGTTTCTGTAGAGGGGTGTTTGCAATTGTGTGCATCTTGAATTGTCTATATTGCCCACCCCAGCGGTTTATGAGGGGTGGGTGTTTGTATGCGTGTGCTATTCACTTGACATGATTGACTGAAGTAGCACATGCACATAAATTAAAATACGTATGTTTTTTATGAACCGCAACATTTTAATCTTCCAACATTTTTGTGGTTGAAAGAAAATGTTTTGCAATGTGGCTCTTCTGGTCTATCACTAAGACCTGCACTAAACTTGCATATACTAGAATGAATGAACATGAAAATTCATTCTGGTCTTTTGAGAGGATTTATTGATCCAGGCATTTCTTACTTGTGTACATCTCATCCTGACTGTGTACCTTGCTGTGTGTGTATATTGCAGATCCCAGCAGTTTCCAGGTTCCTCCACGGCGGTCCATCCGTAGCATCCGAAGAATCTGCAGGAAACGCAAACTGCGCAGCGACGTGGCCAACACATTTCCCTGGTTACTGGTTACAACCACAGGTACCGAAGCGATCAGCACAAAGATATCTGCGAAAACATAGAAATGACCCTTAGCACAAGGGTTTCTAAATTTACAGGGTCTCCTATAAGCATTTGGATATTTAAAGTAGACATTTCACAAGACTTTTTTAAGATATCAAAGATATCTTTGGTGTCCCCAGAGTATGTATGTGAAGTTCTAGCTCAAAATATAATATAGATAATTTATTATAAGATGTTAAAATTGCCTCTTTGTAGGGGTGAGCAAAAATTTGCCGTTTTGGTGTGTTCTGTTAAATGCAAATTAGTTGATCTCTACACTAATGGCAGTGCCGTGGTTGCATAGTGCAGATTAAGGGGCGGTATTATCCCCTTCTGACATCACAAAGGGAGCCAAATTCCAATGACCTATTTTTTCACATGCTTGCAGAGAATGGTTTACCAAAAATAAGTTACTGGGTTGATCTTTTTCAAATTTTCTAGGTTGATAAAAGCACTGGGGACTCAATTATAGCACTTAAACATGGAAAAAGTCAGATTTTCATGATATTGCCCCTTTAAAAGGATAGTTTGTTAGGTATTAAGTGATAAAACATGTCCAGAGTGAATGTGCCTACTAGGGATGCTTAACGATTAATCGCGATTAATCGATAGCAGAATAAAAGTTTTTGTTTACATCATATATATGTGTGAACTGTATATAATAACTTTGTATAAATAAATGCACACACATGCATGTATATATTTAAGAAATGTTTACATGTCTATATACATTTGTATATTTATTTATTATTTATATTATATATAAATATAAATACCTAATATAGACCGTTTCAGCAGTAACAACATAAACAAGGCTGTCGCGGTCCGCACGTAACTTCCGGTAAACTCTGCTAAGAATAAATAACAACAAAGTTCTTTAAACGTAGTTTATTTATATAACAAGCAAAAAAACAACACATAGATTACATAGGAAAACAAAACATTTGTTATTTTCGACGAGGCGTTTGTTCAAGAGATCAGTTTAGTAACTAGTCAGACCATTAAAAAAACGAAACCGGAAGTAAGGTTCGGATCCAGACGTGTATCAGGTGCGTCCGATGAAACCGTCTATATAATATATTTTTTTCTTATAATTATACATGCGTGTGTGCATATTTATATATACATAATTATTATACACAGTTCACACACATATATGATGTAAACAAAAACTTTTATTCTGCTATGAATTAATCGCGATTAATCGTTAAGCATCCCTAGTGCCTACACCAGTGTTTATTCAGCTAGACTACCTATATCTACTAAAAATCATTTAAAAAAGTATTTAAAAAAAAAATCAAGATGATGATTAAAGTTTGTTTTAAATATATACATTTTCTATCAAATGCAGTGAAATTCAGATCTGTTTACTCATGACCATGTCTGTAAAAACCCATCTAAAGTCATTTTTTTGTGATTTACTGTTAGCTACATAAATATAACCTTGATATCTTTAATATCGACTGAGTAAGGTCATGTCAAAGACTAAAATCAATATGAAATCAATAACTTAAATCGAAGTTTCTTGCTCCAAAATCTTATAATTAAACTGTGAGACTTGGATTTCACAAATACAACTGTGTACATTTTGTGTGGTTTTATCCATGTGTACTTTGTGAAACTGTGTCTTTTACCCACCCAGGACACACAGGGGTTTGCGGGCAAATTTGAGTCGCCCTCTCCAGCCCTTATATCGACAGCAGCAGCCAGCAGCCCATATCCTCAATGCGTACTCTCCCCCAAAAATAACGATAGTAGACGCTTCCTACAAGGGAAAAAGACATACACTTATCGAAAAAAAAAAAACATTCAGTCTCGTTCACACATAACATTGATTGGCTCTGAACAGAAGATTTACCAGAATGAACAGCCCGTAAGCAGAGTCTTTCTCGTGTTCTTTAAACGTTGATAAAATCGATAAAATGAGACATCCTAAAACGATCAGAAACCTGTTGAGAAATGAGAGAATAGACCAGACTTTAAAAATTGAAGCAAGTCAATTAAAGGTGCCCTTCCTCTGTCGTTTTTATTGTTTTATACTGTTGTCTGAGGTCTACTCATGACGTTTGCATGGTTTTTACATCCAAAAACATCAAAAGCAATAAGTAATAGGCTATTTTGTACCCTGATTTTGAGGCTGGTTAGAGAAATGATCCGTTTTAATGGGTGGGCTGCATTGACGACTTGGAAGTAAACACCCACTGCTATGTAAGGGATAATGTAGAGGCAGCCGGTAGTTATCGGGAAATAAGCCCCGACAGTGTGATCAGGACCCGACGCGAAGCGGAGGGTCTTGTATCACACTGAAGGGGCTTATTTCCTGATAACTACCGGCTGCCTCTACATTATCCCGCTTATTACACGGCTACTTGCCACATAAGAAAAAAAACTGGACATGAATATGAATTTGAAACATTTTATTGGCATATTTGTTTTAAATTAACATTTTTATCCTTCCGCGAAACTTTGCACAGATGCATAAAATGATTGTAATACCTTATTAAGATCCTCTGCTTTATACTTGTCTCCATTTTTTCTCTTTTAGCCAGTCTTTGAGAAGTTTTAATGCCCATTCTGTATTTTTTTGTGTGTTGGCTTCGTAGCTGTCATGCTCTATTTTTACAAGTTCAGTCTCAGTAAGCTGTCTGTGTCTTGTCGTGGTTGTCCAGTGTTTGTCACAAGATGGCGCCAAACAGTAATCTTTATTGATCTTTATTGGCGCGGAGCGATTTTACTCGTACAAGTAGTACCGGCTATGCGTTATTACTTTGGAGCGGTTATTATTTGAAAAGAACGAACCTGCAAATGTCTCAACTGACCAATCAGAATCAAGCATTCCAGAGAGCCGTGTAATAAGATTGGATAACAGTTTTTCGTTCAAACTAACTTTCAATTTAATCTCATGTGTAATCAGTTTAATGTTAAGTGAGTGTCTTAAGACACAGTGTCTTTCTTACACACGCATATTTTATCATAAACCTTTTTGACACACACACGCCTGTCTTTTATCGTAAACCCACGCACAAAAACACACACACAAACACAAACGTACACGTGTCTTTTATCGTAAACCCTTTCGATGTGAGTGTAGCAGCACACACACACACACACACGTCTTTTACATAAACCCTTCGACACGTGTGTAATGAATGCACAAACACACACGTGTTTTTTATCACATTCAATGGCCGCAACTGATAGTATAACACAGTCTCACCCCATGTCGTCAATATTTGACGACACTTGACCATTCGTCATATGTTGACGTGAAGGGTATACCTTTCGCGTCATTTTTTGACGAACTGGGGACTTCAATACTATTACGTCCGTTGCATTCTCTTTCCTATTTTATTACCATTTGCGCGTCGGTTTAGGGTTAGATTAAGCAAAATTAAACAGTGTACGCGAAATTAAACAGTTGTCACCTGGCGTTGGGGTTAGAGTTAGGTACGCGAAATGAAACAGTTGTCACCTGGCGTTGGGGTTAGAGTTAGGTTTGGGTAGGGATGTCATTATGTAAATCTAACCCTAAACCGACGCGCAAATGGTAATAAAATAGGAAAGAGAATGCAACGGACATAATAGTATTGAAGTCCCCAGTTCGTCAAAAAATGACGCGAAAGGTATACCCTTCACGTCAACATATGACGAATGGTCAAGTGTCGTCAAATATTGACGACATGGGGTGAGACTGGGTTGGATAGTAACACATAGTACTAAAGTACCAATATTGATAGAGGAGCATTGCTTTTTAATCGCAGTCTCTCTTCAAATCCAGCGTTCTTCTGAACATCCAAACACGTAGCAACTGTTATGATTCCCTCGTTTAATAGAAATGATGTCTCGATGAAAAACAATGGCCCGAATACGGTACGGTTAACGTTTAGCCATCCTTGCAGTAACTTGTTATGAAAACTAACTCAACTACACGTAATATGTGGGCGCGGTCTCAAGTTGAAGAGCTCATGAATATTAATGACCTCGATCAGTTCCACGTCACACTGATAAGCTTTTCAAACTGACCTGATTTCTCCGCTTCTTTCTTTTCAGTGGCTAGAGCTGACAGAGGAGGTGGAAGTTAATTTTCACATTCACGACACAACACAAACACATTTGGACCTAACACATATCAAAAAATACAAGTAAAAACGGTTTTATGTGGAAGGGCCTCTTTAATAAAGTAAAGAATGTATTTGTAACCGATGTACTACCATTGGTTGAGACAGTCCCCGCGTCCTAAATCACCTACATACCTCCACACACTGTATTATATATGAAAATCAGTATGTCTGAAATCTCAGTATGATAAATAAATGTTCTATTCCTTGAAGCCCAAAAAATGTATCTCTTGTGGTTAAATTGTACTTGTTTAAAGGATCAGTAGAATGTATAGGCATAGATGAATAATAATAGGATTTCTGTACTTGTCAAACATGATTGTTTCCTCCTTTTTATGTAAACCTCATGCATACAAAAGACGGCTGAAAAACAATCTCAACATGACGTTACAGTTATGATGTACACCCCAACATTAAATTACACATAAAATTAAGTACAATTTTGTTACAAGGCTAAAAACAAAGTTGTGACTGCTTAGTTAGCGCTATTTGCTAGTTAATGCTATATTGACGATACAGTTCTACTATTGACGATACAGTTACATTTTGCAGGTCTATACTGAAAAAACACACTCAGAAAACTTACCACTCAGAAACGTCCATTAACAATCTCCAAGCTTGATTAAAAAATGTATTATTCCTTAAATCTTCGTCTGTATCTTTGTTTGATACAAGCTCAAACATAAGGTCTGTCTACGCACGCACGCACGCACGCACGCACGCACACACACACACACACACACACACAGCTACTCGAACGAGCTGCTCTGAGAAACAGCCAATCAGAGCAGAGCTCAACATTAATATTCATGACGCTTTCAAATAAGGTAATAATAAACCATTTCTTTTGGGGGCAAATCCTACGATTGTAAATGGGCATCTCTGTATCATTTTTGCACGTTATGAAGTCACATACCTTCTATGTAGATATCGGAGAACAATTTAACATATTATTTCAATGCATTCTTTGGCACATTTAACACGTTGTTGTACATAACAGGTGAAAAAACATACGGGTCACATGACAATCAAACATGGTGGATGTAAAATGACCAGAATGCATACTGCACCTACACATACTATATGTTGCTGTGTTAGGGTGGTTGATGTACTACAATAAACAGAGCCATAAGTTTATATTACCACACAGCCACATTTTTTACTCTTATCAGTTTACAACTAAGACTGAATAGCCGGCATCTGTGAGCACAGCAGGGTTACGTTGTGTTTTCAAATCCTCTGCTTGGCGTCAGGTCCCGATCACACTGCCGGTGCTTATTTCTGCGATAACAACCTGCTGCCTATACATTATTCTCTATATATCAGTTGGTTCACCTATTCAAATTATGTTTACTTACACTGTCTGTAAAAATGGTCAGAAATGGTCCCTAGCTGTCTTCCTACACATATATATATATATATATATATATATATATATATATATATATATATATATATCTTTACCTAAAGGCTACATATTATGATCTTTTTAATATACTACCACAATGACAGCTACAGTAAAGACAATTTTGTTGGCCATTTTTTCTTCCATGGATAAAAAGGAAAAAGTATTATATGCACCCTCTAGTGTGCAAAAAGCCCAATGCTAATGTCAATGTAACATAAATGATACAAAGTAATAAACTATTTGCAAAAATAGGCTTATTTTTCACTCTTTGCTATACCTGGATCACACTTACAAATAAGAGCTAGAGTCTTACCATCTGCTTCCAAGAAATCTGCCTATAACGCTACCCAGGTGAAAAAGAAATATATTTAAATAGTATTTTTTGGGACATACTTAATATATTTAAAAGCTACTATACTAAATGCATATTAAATGTATTATATTGAACCCACTTCAAATATATTAAATGCATTTCAAGATATATTTAAAGTCAATTTTAATCTATTTGCATTATATTTAATATATTGAAATTGTGTTAAATTGGAACAACTTCAAATATATTTAGTGCAATTTAAGTGTACTTCTTTAAAATTCATTTGAAATGCACTTCTCATACACTTAAAAATACAGTTAGAATACATTTAAAGCTTAATTTAACTGTGCTTTAAGAACACTTTAATAGTACTTCAGCATATTAGAAATATACTAGCATTACATTAATAGAAATGTATTAGCATTACACTTCTATTTTATTATAAAGCTGTTTTTAATATTTAAAATGTTATATTAAAATCATTAAATTTTAAGACACATACACAGATTTTGAATACAGAACAATTTAATATACTTCATATTGTGTTGTGTACATTACAAAAATACCTAAAGTAAATTAATCAAGCAAGCACAGAGACATACATAATCTCTTGACCAAAGAGAAACATATAAAACAAATATCAGAGAAATGCAATTACAGAGCTACTTCTATCAAATTGTACAACATTAACATTAAATGTATTAATGAAAAGTACACTATGAATATGCAATCACTAAATATTCATAAGCAATGATTATATAATAATCATAATGTAATTCTCTGCATAAAAAGTTAATGAAAAAAAATGTTTAAGTGCAATTTAAAGATGGAGTGCACAATGTTTGAAAAACGCTTTGGAAAAGGAAATTGGGCCGACTACCAAAACACACTTGTAGCCAACCAGCAGTAAGGGGCGTGTCTACTAACTGACATCCTTGCCGGGGTTGCGTATGTGTGTGGTGGCTCTATCAAAAGAAGGTCCAGGATCTATTGGGGTAGAGGCATGTTTGTTTAGGTAATTTCAAATGTTAACATTGGCTTTCAAAAATAGTGCACTCCGCCTTTAACCAACTTAAGATAAACCTATAAAAAGCTGAACTAAAACACAAAACAGTTTAGATGTCACATGTTTAAGTGGAGGTTCACTTCTTCTTGCAATTCAGACACCGTAGTAATTGAAGACTGCTTTATCACATGGGCTGTGAAAAGGAAACAGAATATACCAATTAACCAATAATGAATGAACATTTGGATATCCATGTTTAAAATAAATTGGCATAGATATGCATGTATGGAAGTTTTGTTAACTTCTCAGTTTACCTTTTAAAGCTTTGACTGTGTCCTCATCAAGCGTGTCAGTTTTATCTGTCAGAGCACTCTACAAGTGGGAATGAAGATAGGATTAGAACAGGCTCATGAAATAAAGCAACCTGTGTGTATTACAGGATATGTTTTACATTGATAATTGTGTTTTATTTGAACCTAGATCATTTTCCATTGTTTGTCTACTGTGGTCTTGCAAACTTAAGGTTCACCTCTTGTGAGGGTTAGCAGGACAGATGAACCCAAATGCAGACGATGTCAGGGGGAAAACAGAAAACACTTTATTTATACAAAAACAAAAACCCACGAGGGGGTACACAACAAGAAACACTAAACACTAAACAGATACACTAAACTTGACAAGATCCTAGGTTTGAACTACCACACGAAACAGGGGAACAGAACAAAATGAACCTGCACAGAACTAAAGATAAACTGACATTAAATAGAATGAACAAAACAAGATAACGAGCGGGGAACAGGTGATGGGAGAAAACCAATGATTACTAATAAGCAGGAGAATGAGGGGGCGGGGTCACAGGACAAGACACCGGAGGCACATGCCAAACACAAAAACAAGGCATGAACCTCCACACAAGGCCAGGGACTGCCAGAACTCTGCCACCATGACAAAATACAAATATAACAAGACTTCAAGGCAGAGTCCTGACACCTCTGTTTAAGGAGATTTAAGGAAATCAGAAATGATGCCAAACAGGGCTCCAGACTGCTATCAAATGGTGGCATTTTGTCACCTAAATTTGAGAGTGTGCCACTGAATTTTACATCCGGTCGCACATGTGCGACCAGCAAATTTGACCTTTTTTTTGTGATATGACACTAATTTGAAACAGCACATTGTACTTTCTGAATCTATAATTAAAGTATTTATTAGTAATACAGTCTAAATTAGTAGACATGTGAATATTTGGTTAAAATGTTGTTTTACCGTGTGTGCCCCTAAATTTTCTGGTTGCGCCCCTAAAATTTTCAGTTGGGGGCCACTGTGCTCCTAGTAAAAAAAGTTAGTCTGGTGCCCTGCCAAATGGTGCAATGATGACTAGGCCAAGTCCCTTACAGCTTTACAATAAAAAAAACGTTTTTTACAAGAATAATTCAAAAGGACAGAAATTAGCCACCTGGAATGGATGTGTTGCAAACGTTTTTCTTCACTCCACATTTGCCCCGATTCAAAAATGTCAATAGCAGTTGATCTGAAAAACAACAGGCAGGTAAATGATGATTAATGATTTGTTTTCGTTTTAAGATTTACTTACCCCGAGTACAATATATTAAGACAATATAATATAATCAAACCCAGCCTCTGCAGTTTTACAATCTCTCATAAAAGTATCCCTTCAAACAATGTCATTTTTGTGTCCATATGTAATTAGAAATACATTTAAAAATATACAAAAAGACAATAAGGTTGTCAAGATTGAACTGATATAAACATTAGCCATTGAACATTACTGGAGTTATAATAACCATATGGTCATATCATGGTATTTTCAGGTAAGACAGCTCAAACATTCATTTTAAACTAACGTTACCGTTGCAAGAGAAACATTAGAAAAACTTAAACATGAAATCAAATAGCAACAACAAACTTACCACCAAGAATAAGTCTTTCTATGCGCTATATCTTCATTTGTTCCTGTCTACTTGGGATCTGGTTGGTCATATTTATGTCGCTGTGCTAAAAAAAATGAAAGGTTTTAATGATTTCTGAAATGCTTAAGAGAAATGCCTAACGTTAGTCAGAAAATAAAGATGTTCCAATTACCACACGCAACACAGACATAACGTTACATAAAGAAGCTGGGTTAAATGTAATGTAATGTTTTACTTATTTAATAGTTAACTAAATAAAGAAATGTGAAAATCTGTCATCACTTACCCTCGTGTTGTCTCGTTCATCTCCAAACAAAAAGCGAAATACTTTTTCCCTCAACGTCAGATCCACTAAAACTGCTCATATTTTAAATCGAGTTGTTTTATCTTAGTCCTCTGGTGAAATACGATCGCCGATTAATTAAATAAATACGTTTAATGCAGAGTCGCCATCTAATTTAACAGTTTATACGTTTAATGCAAGCAACCGCATGCACCGTGAACAACTGAACTAAACTGAACAAGTTTCAAATAGCACCGTGACGTGTTACTATGACAACAACCAATCAGGTTTAGTCACGTGTGTCACGTGTGTTGTTTGAAATTAAACACTAGCAAACGTAAGATTTTAAGCAAATCTTTGAAAAAATAGTTTATTATGCAATCGGAATGATATAATGTTGAAATGCTTGAGGAAAGTTCAATGTTAGCTTATTACAATTAATGAATCATGTTTTGAAAAAAGTATGTTTTATCCAAATATACTAAAACTTCACTAGAAGTACATTTGTGTTTAGCATATTTCTTAAAAGTGTAATTATGCATATATTTATTACCAGCATACTTTTAGTACACTTAATATAAATACATTAAAAATATTCTTAAGTTTAGCATATTTCTTAAAAATGTAATAAAGCATATATTTATTACCAATGTACTTCTAGTACACTTAATACAAATACATTAAAAATATTCTTAAGTTTAGCATATTTCTTTAAAATGTAATTAAGTATATATTTATTACCAATGTACTTCTAGTACACTTAATACAAATACATTAAAAATATTCTTAAGTTTAGCATATTTCTTAAAAATGTAATAAAGCATATATTTATTACCAATGTACTTCTAGTACACTTAATACAAATACATTAAAAATATTCTTAAGTTTAGCATATTTCTTTAAAATGTAATTAAGTATATATTTATTACCAATGTACTTCTAGTACACTTAATACAAATACATTAAAAATATTCTTAAGTTTAGCATATTTCTTAAAAATGTAATAAAGCATATATTTATTACCAATGTACTTCTAGTACACTTAATACAAATACATTAAAAATATTCTTAAGTTTAGCATATTTCTTTAAAATGTAATTAAGTATATATTTATTACCAATGTACTTCTAGTACACTTAATATAAATACATTAAAAATATTCTTAAGTTTAGCATATTTCTTAAAAATGTAATTAAGTATATATTTATTACCAATGTACTTCTAGTACACTTAATATAAATACATTTAAAATATTCTTAAGTTTAGCATATTTCTTAAAAATGTAATTAAGTATATATTTATTACCAATGTACTTCTAGTACACTTAATATAAATACATTTAAAATATTCTTAAGTTTAGCATATTTCTTAAAAATGTACTTAAGTATATATTTATTACAAGTGTACTTCTAGTATACTTTTAAAAAATATGTTTAAATGCAATTTAACGTATTTTTAATACACTTCAAATAAGTATGTTGGAAATGCAAATGTATTATAAACATACTATTTGTATTTTAAGTATATTTTTAATACATTAAATACTACGTCTTTTTGACCTGGGTAACACTTCAGGCTGTGTCATTGTTTTTCTGCACTGCTGTCAATCACAACATTGAGGGTGTGATATGCAACTTTCATAAATTGATTATAAGCACGCTCTCGCTCCTTTTGCTAAAAATAGCTAAAAATGGAAAACACGTTTTTGTTAAAATATCTATAAGCGGCTTTTAACTAGCTTTTGAGAAAGAAGGCTTTTTGCAGCACTTAGTAACATGAAAAATAAATACTGACATGACTGAATTCTGCTAAGGACATAAAAAGTAATATCAGAGTGTTGTTTTGTACAAAGTTAATGTTTCATTGTTTTAATGTTACAGTTATTTACAATATATACTATTGTGCAATATACCACACTCTAAAAACAAACGGTATTAAATAGCACTAAAAGTGGTTCTTGGCTCTTAATCACAGAGAAACCATTTTAAGTGCCATCATGAAGTACCTGTGGAGCACCGGTGTAGAACGATATTGTGTTATGTTAAACCATATGTGGTGATATAGTGGTGCCGTCACCCCGGTATGGTTCTACCATAAGTGCTTCATAGGTGCTATATAGCACTAAAAATGGTTCCTCTATGATTATAGTAACCATGGTTTTTGGTGTATTGATTAAAGGGTTAGTTCACCTCAAAATGACTATTTTATCATAAATCACTTACCCCTGTGTCGTTGTAAACCACCAAGTCTTCAAATTGTCTTCAAAACACATTTTTAGATATTTTTTTACAAAAACCTGGAGGCTTGTGATTGTCCCATAGACTTTAGTTTGATTTACAATTCTTTTCCCAGAAAGGAACAAAAGGTCCATGTTTCATCAGTAGTTCAATAATAATATTATGAGGTGTAGGGATGCTAAACTATTAATCGCGATTAATCGTTAGCAGAATAAAAATTTTTGTTTACATCACATATGTGTGTAAACTGTGTATAATAAATATGTATATATATATATATATATATATATATATATATATATATATATATATATATATATATATATATATATATATATATATAAAAATATGAACACATTCATGTATAATTTTAAGAAAAAAAATTATATATTAAGTATTTATATTTATATATAATATAAATTATACATAAATATACAAATGTATATACTAGGGATGCGCCGATACCACTTTTTTGGAATACGAGTACGAGTACGAGTACTTGCATTTCAGTACTTGCCGATACCGATACCGA